>NC_133134.1:40336191-40639221 GCF_048418815.1 Hemitrygon akajei | reverse complement strand
TACGGTGGACAATGGAAGGTCCAGACTCATCATACTCTTGTTTGCTAATCCACATCTGCTGGAAGGTAGACAGGGAAGCCAAGATAGAACCTCCAATCCAGACCGAGTATTTGCGCTCAGGTGGGGCAATGATCTAGAAACAAAAGATTTATTAGTACACTTTATGTAAATGGCTTACATCAGATAAACTACAAAGCCATAAATTTTAACCAACACAAGATTCACAAGCCTGTAATTACCTTGATTTTCATGGTGCTTGGGGCTAGAGCAGTGATTTCCTTCTGCATTCTGTCTGCAATGCCAGGGTACATGGTGGTACCACCAGACAGGACAGTATTGGCATACAGGTCCTTCCTGATATCTACATCACATTTCATGATGGAGTTAAAAGTGGTCTCATGAATACCACAGGATTCCATACCTGTTGGAACAAATAATTTTTAATTAGCAAATTAAACTGCCAGTATCTTAATCAGCAGCACTCAACCACTAGAACATTTACTACGTGTCAGTTCATTCACATACCCAAGAAAGATGGTTGAAAGAGTGCCTCAGGGCATCTGAATCGCTCATTGCCAATGGTGATCACCTGACCATCAGGCAACTCATAGCTCTTCTCCAGAGAAGAAGATGAAGCAGCAGTGGCCATCTCTTGTTCAAAGTCCAGTGCAACATAGCAGAGTTTCTCCTTGATGTCACGGACAATTTCTCTCTCAGCTGTAGTGGTGAAAGAATAGCCTCTTTCTGTCAGAATCTTCATGAGGTAGTCTGTCAAATCACGACCAGCCAAATCCAGACGCAAAATAGCGTGGGGCAGGGCGTAACCTTCATAGATGGGCACTGTGTGGGTTACACCATCACCAGAGTCCATCACGATACCAGTGGTTCTACCAGAGGCATACAGAGACAGCACAGCCTGGATGGCAACATACATTGCAGGGGTATTGAAGGTCTCAAACATGATCTGTAAAAGACAGTGATGGTTATTGGCCAAAATTTCAAATTAAATGCCAAGGAATTAGGGGCATCAACATGCTAAACTTTGAGCCACAGTGGTAGAGCAGAATCAGTTAAGCATGCAATGACTTACAGCAAAATTACCACTAGGTAAAAAGCTAGTCAGACTCTTGCAATTATTTACAAGGACTTAAATCCCTCCTCCCTGAACTCCTGAAATGATGGAAACTAATTAAAGTCAATACCCAAACTCAACCTGTTATACCAACAGTATACAATTGAAGATTAGAATAGCACACAAAACATGCATAAGTTAATGGAACTCAAAAGTGAGAAAGCAAATGAAACCTTGCAATTTCCAGGAAAGAATGTCATCTTTGAAAGATTCCCTGTGAACAAGGATAGGAAAGAATGAAAGGGAGTTTTCAGAAAGAAAGGTAGAGGGCAACAAGGTGGTATAATGTGGTCATTTTCAATTTCGGTACCTGTGTCATCTTTTCTCTGTTGGCTTTGGGATTCAGGGGAGCTTCTGTAAGCAGGACTGGGTGTTCTTCAGGTGCAACTCTCAATTCATTGTAGAAAGTATGATGCCAGATCTTCTCCATGTCATCCCAATTGGTTACAATGCCATGTTCAATGGGGTACTTCAAAGTCAGGATTCCTCTTTTGCTCTGGGCTTCATCACCAACATAGCTATCTTTCTGTCCCATTCCAACCATCACACCCTAAAAGAACATAGGGGCATCTATTAGTAACCAGTTGTAACCAGTAATCGTAACTAGAATGTAAGCAGTCATTCCTGTACCTGATGTCTTGGGCGACCAACAATGGAAGGAAAGACAGCACGTGGGGCATCATCTCCAGCAAAACCAGCCTTGCACATACCAGAGCCATTATCAACGACCAGTGCTGCAATTTCATCATCCATGGCTGTTTATTACCTATAGAAGAAATGCACAATGATCAGCGTTCCAATTCATATAAATGATCACGGGAAATATGCAGGGAGAAATTATGAAAAATGTCTAATTGTTGCTGGATAACCATTCCATCTGACATTGATTGAAGTTCTTTTCCCTCTCCGGAATGTCTCCGCCCGGACGCCAGAGGGCGCTAGCACTGCAGCGCCCGCGTTCAGCCGGCAGACAAAGGAACGCCGCCGACCGCCCCTCCTGTTGCCATAAAAGGCAATGCTTGTACCACTAGCAGGCAATGGGCCAGATCCAACACAACCTTCTGCCACTCCCTAAACGGAACAAAGTCCTCGCACCACAGAGCACGCTGCCGATACTCAACGCCCAAGGAAAGAGGGATACAGCCAGCCAGCCACATCGAGCTAGAAGGTTCCACGCCAACCCCGCCCCCGCCCCCGCCCGGGTGTGGAGCTTTACCGGCGTGACGCATGCGCCGTGCCGCGAAGCGGAGGGGGATCGGGATCTGCGCTCCACTACCCGCCCGGCGACGGGACGCGATCCGGGGTGCTGACGCTCCGACCCGGTCGGCAGTCCAACCACCCCGCTGAAAGTCCTGAGGGAGAACCACGCCCCGAAGTGCTCCGAGTGGGGACCATTATCCAGCCGGCAGATGCCCCTCACCGACCGGCATTAACGCCCATCCCGGTGGCAGGCACCACTGGATGGGCCGACCGGCAGCGGGTAGTTCAACACCCCACCCCCACACAATCACCTCCTCTCCGGCGCACAGCAGGCCGGATACCGTCACCAGTCGGTCACTCGCTCCGTGGCACATAAAGACTCCCACCGGCTGGCGCTTCCAGAAAGATCCACCATCATCCCGCCCCTCCATCCGCCCGTCCCACCATCCCATATAATCCACACTTCAACGCCATTGTCAATTTTTTTTCCTCTCGTTACTTTTGTTATTCTCAGACTCCCAGCTTTAATTCGTCCCCGTTAACGTAACGCTTAGTTAACACCCACCTCCAATAACCCCTCCCGGGAATGAAAAACTCCATGATGCTCCCATGGAATCTCTCATTGTCCCCTCCCCACTATGTTCCTGCGACGCCACAAATTATACTTTTAAAAAACTGATCTCATTGATGGGATCTTTCCGTTGCATTTTGAATCCTTACCGTTGGTTTCCCTTCACAGGTGCAAGTCTGGCTTGGCGATCAGCCGGTGAGTTCAATCAAGCCTCAGAGTGCTGCAAGCCGGCGTGTCTGTCTCTCTTATACCGGCCCCGTGAACTGGTCCCGCCCACACCCTTCTGTAACCATAAAAGGGAAGGTTTGCGAAAGCTCGGCATCTATTGGCTGAGCGTCACCACCTTCTCTCCTCCCCTTTCCCCCCTCCCCACCGGCAACTCCCCCCACTCAAACTCCTTCCCTCCACCCCCACTCCTTCCCACCAGTAACCGGGCCAGGACCATTGCCCTTCCTCGTGGCCACCCGCCTGCGATGTCCAAGGCTCCCGTTGCCATCCAATAGATCTCCATTCCTAATACATGTGAAATGGGGAAGGTTGGTTTTGCCCCCGTTTTGTTAGTGCCTTTATTGTCATGTAGTTGCCTAATATGCAAATAGGTGGAAGCAGGATGCGTTAAGAGTTTTAGCGAAGGTCAGTGCATAAATAATTGAAGGATGTAAAAACAAAGGAATCCCAAAGAAAGGGCGGTGTGAAACTGAACTGTTTTTCTTTCAGTATTGCAGACACGATGGGCCAAATCTTACGGTGCAGCTCTCCGATTCCACGTTTATTAATCACAGATCACTGCGCCGCACTTGAGGAACTGAACAATCGGGGCTTATTGTAAAACATGGTAGTTTACTGAAATGGGAAACCGGCAATACGTAGTAAAATATTACTGTTTAGACTTTTAACATGATTTATCTAAAGATGGTTTATAATCAGTGTAACAGGATAAGATTAATCCACCATTATATATATTTAATATTAAACTAATAATTCTTAAATGTTTCTGTGGGGAAGATAAGCCACTACTTTATGCACTCTAGTGAATCTGTTAACCACTTGTGTTGCAAAAGAGGAAATTAAGGATAATTTTGGTAACGGTAAAACGTTAGACATAATACATTAAATATATTTTTGCTGAGTATCTGATCAGCAAGAGAACCTCAAATTTCACCTGAAGTGTAACCAAAAATACCTTGGGAATTGTTCGTTGTCACATCAAAATAGTGGGTGTGAACTTTTTAAAAAATACTTTATTATTCAAATAGATAAGTGCTACTATCAATATTTAGATTAAAAATCATTTGTGAGATAGCTGCCCGATTATTTAAACTACTTGTAAGCCAGTATGCACAAAGATTTGTCAACAAGCTGGTACTATCTAGTATTTACAACATTAGAGCAACCTAAAACATCAAATCCAACATTGGCTTGGGTTCTATCTCCAATAATTATAGAAAAGTCAGTTGAATTAATTGTGTCAACTAAGAGAACCACTTGATTTATCAATACCAGGATGGACCATTTTCACTTCTACACTCACTATGGGCTTAGGTTTCTCAACAAGGAAGTATGTTAAAGACAGTTGTGTAATCTGAAGCATCTTTTTTGTCCTCAGGATGTTCCAGTGGAGTGCAGAAAGATCACCATACCAAAGTCATTTGCAATCCATGTACGGTACATAAAGCGCAGGTTTTTAGTGTATTCACATTTGTCGACAATGCAAAGCTTGTTGGGAAAATGAAATAGAATGCTAGAAATATTTAGAAGGTCATGGAGCATCCATGGGGAGAAGAACAGAGTTAATATTTCATGTTTTTGGCCTGTAATTTTATCTCATAATAATTCAGAGAGAAGCCATTTAGCCCTTGCTTGCATCAAGAGGAGGCATTCCATTAGTTGCATCTTGCTTCTAATTTCCCTGCACCCCTACAAATGATTCTCTCTCAAACATGTGCTTTAGCTTCCCATATGCTTCATTTTGCCATTAGGTTCACAAGTAAGTGATTTACTTGAGCCAGTTTAACATATCAGAGGAAACCAAAGCACCAAAAGGAAACCCACATGGCCACAGAGAGAACTTGCAAACAATGTGCAGAAAAAATTGAACCACTATACCCAGATCTGAGGCACTGCCAATTATTGGAAAGAGCTAAAAAAAGACACAGTTTACAGAGAAGTTGAAAGTGGTCAATACCATAGTAGATGGAGCGTAGATAGGGAAAGGTGAAGAATAGATAATAAACTAGTAAATGTTGGTGTACAAAGAGATCTGGGTTTGCAGGTATATAAAATGTAGAAAGTCGGCATCCAGGTACAGCAAATGATTAGGAAGACAAATGATAATATTAGGTCTTATTGTAAGGGTATTGAAATATTAGTGTAAATAAACCATGGTGAAATTATAAAGGAATTTATTGAGATTATAATTGGACTGATATTTTATGTGGCCAAAGAAAGCTATTACATCTGAGGCAAAGAAGGGTAGATACACCAGGTTCATTCCTGAAGAGAAGGGGTGCTTCTGTAAGGGTAAATTGAATGAGATAAGTCAATTAAAATAAAGGAATAAGTGATGGTCTTACTGAAGCATGAGATACTGTTAGGGACTGACTGGTAAATGTTGAGAGACTGTGTTTCTTCTCCCTGAAGTGTTTAGATCCAGGAATTGTTGGCTTAAGCAACGTCTTACTCTATTTTAGTGATGTTTAAATGGTATCATTTATTACATAAGTGTTGTTTTCTAAAATCCCACAAAGACAATGATCTTCAGTTGCAAGTGTTCCACACCAGTCTTGCTTCCCTGTGCGATACTATCCTGTGTTATTTTTCATTCTTTGTTAATCTGTCGCTAGATCTTGCAGCTTCTGGCACTTAGACTAGAACTTGCAACATCAACAGACACGCTTCTATAGTAGCTTCCACTCTACAATCAGCATACTTTCAGCTACTGGGACAGGCTTCTGCATAAAGAATGATGATGCACTAATGGGAGACAGAAGTCTGAGAGAGTGCTCCTAATGCTTAGAATAACCTGGACAGGCTGATAAAACAGTGCAGAGGCACAGAGAGTTGCCAGGCACTCAACCATTTTAGATAATTACAGTCGATGGCTGCCTGCAATTCTAATAAATCCCTATGCTGCTGTGTGCAAAAAGAAACGTAGACTAAGTCTCCTTTGCTTAGGTATGTAGTTCAGGTGATCTCTCTGATGCAGAAATAAGAAGCCATCTGTCAGATATGATAGAGATCAACACAGTGGTTTGGAATGATTCTTAAGGTCAAAAGCTGAGAGTAACAAAACATTGACCTCCATAGGAAAAGCATTTCAGATCCATGTGTGAGCCTGCATTTCAGATTTATGGGGCTACAGATCTCAGGATGGATAAACAATGCAGTTTTTAACACTGGCCCTTCAGCATGATTGTGGAGAAACAAGTTTGGTGAAAGCTAATTGTTTTGTGGGCAAACAAAAACAGTTATTTTTCAGAAGACCTTCCAGTGGTAATGTCATATTGTGTAGATTTCCCAGCCTCAGTGCCTGATGGGAAATATGAAATTTGTTTCTTCAATCAGAATTTTCATTAGCATTAGAAACATCTCCTATAAAACTCCCACAAATGAAGTCAACAATAGTGCAATAGTGAACATTTGTCCCCAACCTTCCTCACAAGTTCACAGGTCTAACTGATAAATAAATGTTATTCATGTATTTGAAAGATTATTACATCTAGAACACAATACTTGGTACTTTGCATTAATGTCTTGAGGCTAGAATGTTTCACTTCAATAAGACAACCACATTCCTTTGGTTGAGGAATGATTCTAACCACTGAAATGTTTTCTCATTGCCCAGTAACTACAGTTTTACTAGATCTCCATGATGACACACTCAGTCATTTTCTACTCTGATGGTAAGGATGGCCATGTAATTTCTCCTGAGGAACTTGGCTCTTTGGTCCATGTTTGGATTGGATTGAAGTCTAGAGTCAAGTGGTCCTTCCAGTTCCTAGCTAAGCAGAGGTGTGCAAGTTATCGGAAGTAAGTACTACACATTATATAGTTTATCACTTTGATGATTGAGAGTAATTAGCTGGATTGGATTTGTTGCACATTTTATGGACAGGACATGCTGGATAATTTTCCATATTGTTAGGGAGATGCCAGTGTTGTAATGACTGGCAGCTTAGACAGAGTGCTGGACAGAAAACTGGATGTTGTATATATGGTCACATAGTATGTGCAATATTCTGGGCATAGTGATTTCTATCACTTGAAGAGAAATTAATTGATTGAAGGCTGGTTTCTGTGATGGTGATAATTTCGCAAGGAAGCTGAAGATGTTCAGTGTTCAACATAAAATTTATTATCAAGAGTACATACATGTCACCACATACAAACCTGGGATACTTTTTCTATGGGCATCCCTAGTAAATCTATAGAACAGAAACTGTAAACGTCAGGAACTGTAAACAAACTGCAAATGCAGATATTAATAAATAGCAATAAATAATGAGCATGAAATAACAATATAACCGGGTCCTTAAATGAATCCATAAATAAGTGTAGCTGTCCCCTTTTGTTCAAGAGCCTGATGGTTGAGTGGGAGTAGCTGTCCTTGAACCTGGTGGTTTTTTTCCTGAGGCACCTGTACCTTCTACCTGATGGCAACAGCGAGAAAATTACATGGCCTCGGTGGTGGTGATCTTTGATGGATGTACTGGGCCAAATCCACTACCTTTTGTAGGATTTTCTACTCAAAGGCATTGGTGTTCCCATACCAGGCCATAATGCTGCCAGTTAACACACTTTCCACTGCACATCTATATATGTTTGCAATGGATCATTGATTGGTACTTGTAGTTGAAGAAGATTGAAAACAGTTCAGCATTTTTCATAGATCATGTGCTGAGACCCTCTACCATTGAGGATTTAGATGTTATGGAATCTCCTTAAGTCATAAGCTATTTAGCTGTTCACTACCATTGATGACTAGATTTGGAAAGGCCACAGAATTTCTGTCTAATCTGTTTGCGCGTTATTTAACTATGTCTGTTGCATGCAATATTTGTTATTGAGCATGTGTGTTGTCTTGTGTTCCAGTTTCACCTGTTGGCATCTCAATTGTAAATATATTTGGCTCTGCTCCCAGCATGCTCTTCTGCATACATCATAGAAAAAGGATTTGTCTCTGGTTTGAAAGTAACGGATATCATTCTGTTGTTGATCTAATCTCTAATGTAACTAATTTAGACAGCAGTGTGCTGATGTATATGAGGAGCACTTTGGAAGGTTATCTGGACAGGAGTTGATTTTTGATTTTTGTTGCCTTCCGTTTTGGAGAGTTTCATGGGGAGATGCTAATGAAATACCTGATAAAGTCAGAAATTCAATCTTGTGTTGGTGCTGGGTGGACCATCCAGTCTCACCTTCATTCTTTTTTTAACAGCAGTTTTAAAGCAATTTGGCCATTTATATAGCATTTTATAGGATAATAGGCATCAATAGAGGTGGATCCATGTCACTGTTTTGTATCCATTTAATTTTCTCATTTAAGTTTATCAGCCTAGACCTCTAATCTCATTTTCCCTTGCATGCTTATGCAGCCTGCATTTAAATAGTGTTTACTTCAACCATACCTTACTTCTCAGCACTCTTTAGGTAAACATGTTTCTTCTGACTGAATTTCCTACCAGATTTCTTGTTGACTGTCATAAATCAATGTTCTCTATTTGTCTCTTTTCAAAAGCAGAAATGCTTTCTCTGCATCCCTTCTCTGAAACCATTCATAATTTTGAACACCTTCACTGGGTCATTCTTTGGTCTTTTCCATTGAGGAGAGATCCAGTGTATCCATCCCTTCCTGATATGCTTATCCTTGCATTTCTGGTATTATCTTTGTAAATTGCACTGAATCACAAAACTATTGCAGCATGGAAGGGGGCAATCTATCCTATCAGATTATACTGGATACATGTTGATCATTTCCCTACCCTGTCACCATATGTCCCTGCAATTTCTTTTCTTTCAAATACTTGTCCAGCTCCCTATTAAGCACTGCAATCAAATCAGCCATTTCTACCAGTCTAGGCAGTGTATTCAGACCTTTAACCATATGTGCATGCATGCATGCATAAAATTATATGTATCAGGTTTGGATCTTTGTCAACACCTTCATTATACTTTCCTTGATTTTTGATCCCTTCACCAAATGAAGCACTATTCCTACTTCCAATTTAAAGGCATGAAGAGTACAGACAAAATAACTTACTCTGTTCCGTGAATCTATCCATAGAACTATAGTACCCTATCTCCAGAATCATTATCCTTAATCTCTTCTGTCCTCTTCATATTTCTTAACACTAAATTTCATCTATTACTTTTCAGCTAAAACCACCAGTTTGGTTACTTCTCAAGTTCCATTGCTGTTCTGCTCATAGTGCACTCAATTTACCTCCAAATTCTGCAAATTTGGAAATTCTGCTCTGTTATTAATTTATAATAACTATTATTAATGTATAAATCATTAATTTGTATTAAGAAGACCAGTGGTCCTAGGAAACTCCAATTTATTATTTTGTCCAGCATGAAAAATAACCTTCAGTACTCTTACATAGCTGTTCCACCTGCCATAACACCTCTTGTTGTATGACCTTTAGTTATGATTACAGCTTATTTTGTGGCACATTAACCAACTCCTTTTTGACAAACTGATATAACAAATTTCATTCACTAATCCTCTTTGCTACTTCATTAAAAATTTAGATTTGATTAGCCTTTAAACAAACCACAGTTGGGTAATTCTGCCTTGATTATTGTTGTTAGAACTTCTCCATTGTTGTGGTTAATTGATTGGCCTGCAGTTTGTTCCCTGTATTTTTTTGAACAAGGGTCTTAACATTTGTAGTTTGAGTACTACTATCTGAATCTCCAGAAGTTTGGCAAATTGCAGCCAGGGTTTTTGCAGTTCCATTCCCCTCCGCCCTCACCCCTGCAAGCCATGCCACACCATTCACAACAACTGATATAGCATCCCATAAGAACCAGGTCTAAGTACAGCTGGACTTTCTGATATATCCTCCTTATCGTTTATCAATTCCAGGATCTCAACCATATCTCTACCTTAACTCTAAATTGATTACTTATGTCCTGCAGTATTCTTCTTAATCATTACTGCCACTTTCTCTCCCCCCTTCCCAAATACCCTGTAACTAAGAATATTCACTGTACTTTTTTTTTGCCAGCCTGTTGTTGGCATGGAATTGTGATCCCATCTGGTAAATTTTGCCTGCAACTCACCAGTCAGGTTCAGTATGCTTCTTGGGTTTGGAGTATATGTACATAAATCATCTTTGATTTTCTTGTATCCTTATTATCTGATCCAATTACTCATTATTAAACGTTTCTGCCAATTGTTTTATTTTAGTAAGGATTCTATTACTTATACTACTACTGAAGTTAAACTGACTGATTTATAATTCCTAATTATCTCTTCCAATCCTTTTTGCACCTGATTTTCATTTACCTCCTCATTATTGATTATATCACCTCAATTTGATATCATCTGCAATTTAGAAATTATAGTTTTGATTCCACAATCTAAAGCTTCAAGGTAAGTTGTGAACTACCATCTATTGTGGTTAGCTATCAGTTACTCCTTTGAGAACTCCATTCTGCTACTTGTCTCTTGATTCAGCATTCTGTGATCTTTATCTATTATGGAGTACCTTATCGAAAGTCCTTTTTATCCATGTTCATTACTCATTATTAAACCTCTCTGCAAATTGTTTTATTCTAGTAAGGATTCTATTACTTATACTACTACTGAAGTTAAACTGACTTATTTATAATTCCTTGAACATTAATCATCTTATTCATTAAAGGTATTGCATTAGCTATCCCTCAGTCATCAGGCATGACCCCTTAGACAAATTATTAAATATTTGCTGTAGTTCATTGTTTATCTCTAATCTAGATTTTTTTGTAAATACATAGATGTAATCTATTTAATTCAGGGATTTTATCATCTTTGATTTTGACCAGTAATCTGTGCCTAATTATTTAATATATCCCCTCTTCCTATTAGGAAGGAACTCATTTCTTCATCCAACATCATGCCCACCTGTTCTTTCTCCATAAAGAGAGAAGAGATAAAGTTAGCATTACTTGTCACATGCACATCGAAACATACAGTGAAATGCATAATTTGCAACAATTCAAGTTAGCAAGGATTGTGCTGGAAACAGCCTGCTGGTGTTGACATGGTTCTGGCCCTAACACAGCATGCCCACAACTTACTAACCCTAACCATCTGTCTTTGAAATGTGGGAGGAAACAAGTACCTGGAAGAAACCCACGTAGTTACGGAGAGAACATATAAACTTATACTCAGGGTAGGAATTAAACCTCGTTTGGTGATTGCTAGCTCTATAAAATGATCACATTAACCACTACACTACCATGCCACCCCACAATAAAATAAATACCAAAACTAAATAATGACTTAATATTTCTCCCATCTCCCTATCTAATATCTGTGGTATGGCCTTGTTTCTTTTTCCATCCCAACCTAATTTTTGATGTGTCAATAAAACCATTTACTTTTTGTGTTCTGTTCCTTGATACTTTAATTTTCTATTTACTCTTTGCCAATCCATTATTTTCTTTTTACTTTTTTCTTCCTCACTTCATATTTTCTTTGAAGCCAAATTTGTCTTTTACAACTTTAACATAATGTCCTAACTGCTGCACTCAACATTTAAGATTTATGAAGGCCAATGTGCCAAAAGCTCTGCTTACGACCCTATCTACCCGTGAAACCACTTTCAAGGAATTATGGATCTGTATTTCCTGATCTTTGTTCCACCACATTCCTCAGCGCTCTGCCATTCACTGTGAATTTCCTATTCTGGTTTGTCCTCTCAAAGTACAACACCTCACACTTATGTGCATTAAATGCCTCTGCCATTTTAGCAGCTCATGCAGATCCTGCTGCAAGCCTTGATAGCCTCCCTTGCTACTTACTGTAGCTCCAATCTTGGTATTATCCAAAAATTTGCTGATCCTGTTTACTACATTATCATGCAGATCATTGACATAGGTGGCAGGCAGCAATGGACCCAGAACAGATCCCTAATAACAGATCTCCAGGCAGAGAGACAACCATGTACTACCATTCTTTGGCTTCTACTGCTAAGTCAATGTTGAATCCAATATACTACTTCATCCATAATGTCAAGCTAGTGAACTTGACCAGTCTCCCATGGGACTTTGCTCCCATGTGCATGTAGCCTTTAATTTAGCAACTTTCCTGGTAACCTGCTCGAAAAGCTATAAGCCTGGTTAGAAATTTAATTACACATTCTATTAAAGAGTTGAGTTGTAAGTTTCCGCTTCCACAGTGGAACACAGACTTGCGCCTTAAGATGAATACACTCAAATATTTTAACCACTATGTTATGTATCAATTAATATTTGTAGGATCTATCTTTTGCCATCTTGTTACAGTTGAATTGAGTTATTTAATAAATAGGTTATTTTTGGTAAATTGTGTTTGTTAGTTGTACTCAATAAGGAGTTGAAATATTAATTTGTTGCTCAGCATTGTGTTGGATCAAACAGGGAGAATATCAACAACTGCAGATTCACATTTATATTTCAGATTTATTTATCACATGTACATCAAAACAAACAGTGAAATGCGCCTCTTGCATTAACAGCCAACACAACTTAAGGATGTAGATGGGATCAGTCTGCAAATGTCAGTACACATACCGGCACCAACATAACGTGCCCACAGTATTCAGCAGAACAACATAAGCAACACCAACAACAGCCGAACAAGCTCCTTTCCCCACCCCCACCCCCACTTGCACACATTGACGGGCTTCCAACCCTGGACAGGCTGCCTCTAGACCTCTGACCTCCAGTTGCTGGCTTGAATTTGCAGCCATCAGACCCCTGATATCTGAAGCCGACGCAGAGAAATTAACATTTGGGCTTCAACTTCCATACTTGAGACCACTGGACTTGGTGATCCTCTGGATATTGACTCCAGGACTACTGATCACGGGACTTTGACCTTCGAGCCTCAACCACCAGATTCATGCGACCCTTAGACCCTGGAATTCACCGATCTGCGGGACGTTCAGGTCTCGTGCCATCTGCTTGCACGGATCTCCAACTCCAGGACTTGCTGACCTGAGGGGGTCACCGGCTCTTGACTTCGGGACCTACCGACCTCACTCCTTGACCACGTGAATCATTGCTCTTCATCCTCAGCACCTGCCCGACCAAACCTCCACCCTTGGGGACTGCTGGCCTTCAAACGTGGAACATTCTGACCTCAAGCACCTGCCCCTAACTCTTCATTTACTGCTCCTGACCTCTAACTTTCTCTCATCCCTGTCTCTAAACCCTAACCTAACACCTGTGCTGTACCCAAAATCATTCTTACAAATCTAAAAAACAATTAAGTCTGAGTCACTACCTCCATTGACATCACAACTCAATGCCGTCTTAATTGGAAACCATCCATTGCTGTCACTGTGCAGAGTTTTGACTCTGAGAAGAGAGTTTTTCACACAAGACTATCCACTCATTAGGGCCCAAAGTGACCTGTAGAGCAGTGCCCGAGGACCTAACTTATTTTTGGCCCTTGCAACTTCCTTCTAGAACAGCAAAACCATGCTTTTTGGTGGCTGTTAAGGTAATAATCATTATTTTACCCCTGAAACATCCCAGGGTGCAATTCTAGAAAGCTTATATCATGCAGTCAGCAATATGGAAGCTTACCAAGAGGGATCATTCTGAGGAGTCATTTTGATTTTTAATGAGTGGCAACAGTGAAGATGAAACACCAGTAGCTGGCAACTCAGTGTAGAATGCTGCTGATTGCAGTCTGGCCTTTTAAATGGCAAGTTTAGTTCACTACCAATCCCATCTCATGGGATATATCTTCCAGAGGGATGTCATCATCAAAGGTAACTTCATTTTGATTTTCTGCCACAAAATAGTGATACTGAAACAGACCCATAAAAATAATTTTAAAAAGTAATAACAGTCGGAATGACGACGTGAGTTTACCCATATGTAATTGACTAAAGTGGCTGTGTTCTGAAGTTGCCTCGACTCGTAATTGCCTGTGGTTCACTAAGAGGTACAAGTGAAAAACAGTTATTCTGTTCTAATGAATCTCCAGTTTCTCTATATCTAAATTGCCTGTTTTTTAATTTCCCAATTATTTCCATCACCATACATATGTAGGCCACAATGTTGGTGCTTCCCTTTGCAACGTAGAGAGTTTTAGGTGGCAAAGAGGTGAGTTTATATTTGCAGCTTCTACATGCAATGTGTATGAAAAATGTTAATCACAAGTATTATTTGAAGAAGTGATATTAAGTAGATAAGTGGTAATTAAAAGAGCAAGTGTAAAGAAAGTGCTATAAGAAACAGTGAAGGTAGTGAACAGATAGATAGTGTGTACAGTGGATTCTGATTGATTGAGTCATCGCTTAATTAGGGCAACCACTTATTTGGGACAACTCTTAAAGAACAAAAGTTAATCATGAAAATAGCCAGAATTCCCTTTATTTAATTGGGCCATTTTGCTGCTTAATTGGGGCAAGAGACTGTTACCAAACAATTTCTAACTAGCATCAGACAAATGCACTTGTGTGGCCAATAGACACTACACAGTACTTTGAGCGAACAGTGTTTAAAATAGTGTCAGTTGTGTGTGCTTGTGTTCAAAAAAACAATGATTTTTTAAAATCATTGTTAGTCGTGAGAAATAAGCAGTAAGACAATTCAGAAATGTTTTGCTCACTGCGATTTCAAGCATTCAAGTTTGTAGCTGCCAAAAACGGCCTGGAGTGAAAATGAAATGATCTCACTACTTCAACAAGTTAGGAACTATGAAGAATTTGAAGTTATTGATAATTACCTTGAATATTACAATGAAAATGAAGATTTGGAGGATATAATTGTCGAAAGCATTGTCTGAAGGCAGTCTGTTATCTGTACTAAGTGTCTGCACTGATTTTGTTCATTTACAGTCAATCAAAAGTATGCGCCAGTGCACGCTGGATGAATCCCTCCATCAATAACTACTAGGAACTAATACAGTCTTATAGTACTGTAACAGTATTGATGGTGTTCTAATTTGTCCTGTATTTCATTTAAATACTTAATTGTTTTTCCTCAGGTAAATGGCAGTTTGACTTTTTTAAAATACTTTTTAAACTATTTCCATGAAACTTCAGCAAATTGGAGCAGCTACTTAATTTGGCCAAAATATTCTGAATGATGTGAGGTCATTGAGGCTTTATACTTAGGATCCAGATCTTCCGTGGAATTGATGCCCTTTTCACTGGTTTCTTAATCCATGTGAAGTTATGCACATTTAAAGAAACCAGTAACAGCTTTCTATGTATAAGGAAGGCCTCTCCTTTTTTCTCACCTTTGGCTGTAACACCTTCAGAGAGAGGCAACTCCAGTTCCTCATTGCAGTCAAGTTCACAATCTGGCATTAAGAAGAAATGCAACTGGAAAGAGTAATAAACCCTTTCAGTGGTTGCATATGCCTATTAGCTGCTTTAGTTATTTGCAAAAAGGTGTGCAAAGTGAATAAAAGCTCCAAAGCACCAATCAAATCCCCAATGTCTACCATCCAAGAACACAGGCACATGGGAACAGAGTCATCTACTAAATTCCTTACATGTCACACATCATCCTGAATCGGAAATAGATCGCTACTTATTCATCATTACTGGTCTAAACATTGGAATTTCTATCATCATTCTAAACATGCCCAAGGAATGGCTGCATTACTTCAAGAAGTTGGCTCACCACTACTGTAAGGGCAATCAGGGAGGGGTAAATAGTCTTGCCAACATAGCTGCAACCTGAATAATGAACAGAAACACATTCCAGCAAATTCCAAGAAAAGCACTCTTCTTGCCAAAACTTAATAAAAACCACAAAATTTTGGGGAAAGATTTCCAGCAGTTCTTTTAAAGTGAATGATATGCACAACACCCATGAAGTACACATTCAAAAGCCTCTTGGGTATTCTGTGTGTGTTTGCTGGTCAGCTGACAGCAAAATAATTGCAAACTGATTCTGGCGGGTAAATGAATGCACCATTTCTAAAGCTTTTGTTGCTAAACATCAAAATGAGTGACTGACAACAATTCTTCCTCGCTCATGGTCGTTCCATGTGGCAGCCTCAGCAAAATGAAAAGCAAGCATTGATGTGTACACTTTGAGAATTGAAACTACTGTATGTTGCAAGACAGAGGAGAAAGCAGGAAAGGACAGATGATCACTAAGCATTCATGGTAGCCAGAGCATTATGACTTGACAATTCCTCCCACCCCCAATCTTAAACCCTCCCACCCATGTGACCTCCCTGGCTAAGGCCAAATCCAAAGAAAAAGCAAGTACCAAGGGAAATAATACTCTGGAAAAATTCCCCTAGGCGATCAAAATTAGTTTAGAAGATCACATGGACAATGTGATTTCTGTTAATTCTGCAAGAGTACTAAAACTACTAGCAGAACTGTATTCCACAATCTACAGTGTCAGTACTGGAAATAAACTAATTTGCTTACAGGTTTCCAGTGCTCAGTTTTACTAATACAATAATAGAAAAATTGCAGCAAGATTTGAATGTTCCCTAGATGCATACTACAACTGTAAGAGAAGTGAGTGTTCAGTGAGTGATCAAAAAACATTTAATATATAAAGTCAATAAAATTCATCTGTCTCTTTTTCAAAGTAATTCAAAACTGGCTTCATGTTGCTCAGGAATTTAAACTAATTGACATCAAAGCCCTAACATGGAAATGGACAAATACAGGATATGAACTGGAGACACTGGTGAAAATCTTTCTTTATATGGACTTTTTTTTAAGTTGTTTTCTTTTGAAAAGGAGGCGGTGGTGTGAAGTACGTCGGCCAATCAATATCATCAAAGAACCAGAAGTTCTTTCAAGCAGAAACTCACATCCTGTGGTAATGAAATTTTCAGCTCAGACAGGGATACAATATCCTTCATGATCTCTTGGAGAATGGAAACCTTAACTTGTTACTGTGCCTGTTATTTATAAATTTTGTTTTAATTACAGCTTTATAAGAGTTGGGCTTTTTAAAATATTGCACGTTACTAGAAATAGCCTATAAAATGGTAGAATCACTCAGTCTTGTTGCAGGGGCATATAAATACCAATACTCACAAATTGTTCAAAGGGCAATTAATTTAAAAGTAATCAACATTGAAAGTAACTATAAATAATAACTGGAAAGTGCTGTTATTTAGACCTATTTCATAAAGCATTCCAGCTCTTTTAAACTTACGAAATAAACTATTTTGATTTTCTATAATTTTATATTTGCAAAATTTGCCTTGTAAAATTGCAATCCTTTGCATGAATTTTACAAATGTCTAATAAGGTTATGCATGTTTAAACTACTTCCACTGTATTTAATAGGTTAGTACTTTAATGCTTTTTACATTGCGCAGTTCAGCTGCTTCCTTTGTATTTGTGTTAAAAGAACAAAGTTCGAAGTAAATTTATTGTCCAAGTACATGCATATTACCATATACAACCCTAAGATTTGTTTCAACACACTCAAAATACTGGAGGAACTCAGCAAGTCACACATCATCTATGGAATTAATAAACAATTGACATTTCAGGCCAAAACCCTTCCCGAATCTGATACGGGAGGAGAGTGGACCATAGGAGAAAGGGAAGAAAGAAAGAATCCAGAAGGAGGTGACAGGCAGGTGAGAAGATGTAACATGCCAGATTGGGGAATAGAAGAAGAGGGGAGGGTGAGGGAATTTTTTTTTACTGGAAGGAGAAATGGATATTCATTCCATCGGATTGGAGGTCATCCAGACAAAATATGAAGTGTTGCTCCTCCATTCTGAGGGTGGTGTCATCTTGGCACAAGAGGAGGCCATGGACCAACGTGTTAAAACGTGTTAGAACAGAACAGGCAGAGGAGAGATTTGTTTTCTTGCAGGAATACTTAGTAAATCCAAGAACTATAATAGAACCAATGAAAGATGGCACTCGACAGATAAGCAACTACTATACAAAAGTCAACACACTGTAAATACAAAAGACAATCATTATTATTTCTAATTATTTTGTATTTGCAGTCTGTTGTCTTTAATAAATAGGTACGCAATAAATATTGAGATCTTGAGGTGAAGTGTTCTTGAAAGTGAGTCCATAAGCTGTGGGAACAGTTCAGTGATAGCACATATGAAATTGAGTGAATTTATCCTACTGGTTCAAGAGCCTGATAGTTGAGAGGTAATAACTGTTCCTGAACCTAGTGGTGTGAGTCCTGAGGCTCCTGTACCTTTTACTTAATTGGCAGCAGTGAGAAAAGAGCATGACCTGAGTGGTGGGGTCTCTGATAATGGAGGCTGCTTTCCTGCAACAGTGCTGCATGTACTAGTGATAGACTGAGTCCTATCCACTACTTGTAGGATTTTCCATTCAAGGGCATTAGTGTTTCCATAGTGGGCCATGATGCACCCAGTTTTTGATGTCATGCTGAATCTTTGCAAAGTTCTAAGGAAGTAGAGACACTGTGATGCACTGTTCATAATTCTCCTTACGTGCCAAGCCCAGGATAGGTCCTCTGAGAAAAAACTAACACAGTGGAATTTAAAATTGCTGACCCTCTCCACCTTTGATTCCTCCAATGAGGACTGGCTCATAGAACCTCCAATTTCCATCACATAAATTCAATAATCAGCTCTTCGGTCTTGCTGACATTGAATGAGAGATTGTCATTGCAGCACCACTCAGCCAGATTTTCAACCAACCTTCTATATGCTGATTTGTCACCACATTTGATTTGCCTATTACAGTGGTGATGTCAGCATTCAAATATGGCATTGGAGTTATGTCGTGCCACAAAGTCATAAGTGTAAAGTGAGCAGAGCCGGATGCTAAGTACACACCTGTGCTGTTGGAGGTTGTGGAGGAGATGTTGCTGCAAATCCAAACTGATTGGGGTCATCAAGTCAGGAAATCAAGGATCCAATTGCACTTATTGAAGCCAAGGCCTTGAACCTTGTTCATTTTTTTTTGAGGGGATGATAGTGTTGAATGCAGATCTGTAGTCGACAAAGAATATCCTGATGTAGCATTCTTTGCTGTCCTGATGTTTCAGGTTTGAGTGAAGAAGTGATAAACTAGCATCTGCTGTAGGCCTTCTGTGCCAGTAGGCAAATTGGAGTGGATCCAAGATGTTTCTCAGGCAGGGTTGCTATGTTTCATCACCAACCTCTCAAAACACCTCATTACAGCAGATATAAGTGCTACTGGATGATAATTATTGAGACAGGTTACCACATTCTTCTTAGGCACTGGTATAATTGAAGCCTGCTTGAAGCAGGTAGGTACCTCAGACTGCCAAAGCAAGAGGTTAAAAGATGTTGGTGAACACTCCAGCCAGTTGACTCCTTTAGTGTTTGGCCAGATGCTTTCTGTGGGTTCACCCTCCTGAAGGGAGCTGCCATGTCGGCCTCAGAGACTGAACTAACAGGGTGATCGGGGAATTTATGAAGGTTCCTCCATGTTTTGACAGTCAAAGCAAGCATAGAAGACATTAAGCTCATCTGGAAGCAAAGCAGTATATGGTATTTTAACTATAAACATGTTTTCAACTTTTTTTCCACGAAGAAAGTATGTTATTTTTCCATAGCTGCACTCATGCATATGTTACATAGATTCAAAAACACAACAGTGACAAAGGATATTAGCTCCAAGAACTCTGGTGTAGAATCTGTTTGGGTGGAGCTTAGGAACACCAGGGGGACAGAAAATGTTAGTTTGTATATTGATCCTGGAACAGTTGCCGTAATGGAGATGGCATTAAACAAGATAAGTGTACAATTGTAATTATCAGTGACTACAATCTACATAAATGTTATGCAAACTAAATTTAGCAATAATACTGTAGGTAAAGAATTTCTGATTTGTATTTGTAATGGCCTTTTGAACCAATATATTGAAAAATCAGCCAGATAAAAGGCCTTCCAAGAGTAGGTACTCTGGAAGAGAAAAAGATTAATAAACAGACTTATTGTGTAATGTCCTTTGGGGAAGAGCAATAGAAAAATGATGTATTTCTTCAGTATGATGGAGAGTGAGACTAGGGATCTGAATCTAAAAGAAAACTGAAAGTATCAGGTGGAATTCCCTATGATCATCTGGGAAATGTTACATAAAAGATTAACACTAGATGGCCAATGGCAAGTAGAGATGCACAAAGGTATGCACAGATGAATTAAAATTGTTCATTGCTGTCCGGCATAAAAATAAAGCGTAGCTCAACTATTTTTCCATATTTTATTTGACATGCAAGGAAGCTATTCAGTCCATCAAGCCAATTCTGGCTCACAGAAAAATCCTATGCCCCACTAATTAACCCATACTTCCCCATTTTCCTATCAATTTTATCATCGATCTATCTATACCAAGGAAATTATGGAGGCCAATTAACCCATCTACTGACTAGTCTTTGGGATTCAGGAGGAAATATTAGCACCCAGGAGAAACCCAGATGGTCACAGGAAGTCCAGTCCAACCAGAGGTTAGGATTGAACCCAAATCGCTAGAGTTTTGTGAGGCAGCACCTGTACTAGCTACGCCTTTGATTTAAAAATAAATTAGTAATAACATTAGTTCCAAGAGGAGAAGAACAAAAAGGCTAGGACAAGTAGTAAACCTGAGGCTTAGGAGCAGTTTAGGATTCAACAAAGGAGGGCTATATGATTGAATAGGAACAGGAATGTAAAGCATAAAAGTAAAATTACTGAAATCATGAAAACTAGATGTATGAAGAGAAAAAAACATTAGACAAATGCATGTCCTGTAAGTCAGAAACAGAAGTTTAATTGGGAACAAAGAAATGTAGATCAATGAAATACATACTTTAGTTTACTTTTCACAAAGCACTATAGAAATAATGTTCCAAAAATGTTCAAGTCACAGAGCAGTTCAGCATGGATACAGGTCCTTCGGACCAATGAGTCCATGCTGGCCTTGATATAAGGTCTTGTCTCGTAAAGTCAACTATTTATTCCTCTTCTTAGATGCTGCCTGCCTTAGTTTCTTAAAGTTGTCATAGCTGGGGTGTGGGGAGGGTGGTGGTTGGTGGGGGTAAGCTCCCACTATCTATTAAATGCTCCCAATGACAAGTCTGAAATAGCCTCTGACAACCGTCCATTTCCTGGCCTTCACATGTGGCTTAGTTAGTAAGCCCAGCAGAACCATTTCTACTGACAGGAGAATGGGCAAAGGCAGATTACTGGCCTTAAAATCAGTTGCACTGGGCACGTGAGGCTCATCAGTCATGGCTGGCAGGTCATCTAGGAGAAGGGAAAATATGATCTGCCTTGCGGCTATACCCGCTCATGAAGGAGGCTTCAAGAGTAAACCCCAAGGGGAAAAATCCTAAGCTGGAGTCCCTAATCCAGTTGTATGTTGAATTCAATGCTCACTGGCAACACCTGTGATGCCACTGGTGCCAAACTGTATCGATTTCTGCTATTCATTGGGATTCCAACCCCTGCCCAAAGGGGTCTCAGAAGTTGCTGCCTGAACTGCTGAGTTCCTCCAGCATTTTATGTGTGTTAACCTGGATTTGCAACATCTGAAGAACTTGTGTTTGTGACCTTGATGCCCACCTGTCTGGTACCAATTTTTCATGTATAGCCTATATCCCTCCAAGCCCAGCCCCTCTACCCATCCAAGTGCTTCTTAAATATACTATTACACTTGCCTCAACCACTTCTTGTTTCATACATTCAATATCTTCTGCATGAAGAAGTTGCACCTTGGGTTCCTTCTAAACTTTTTGCTTCTCACATTAAATCTATGGCCCTAGTTTTGATCTCCCTCACCCCAAGGGAAGGACTTACCTAGCTGGCATACTAAACACCTTTTGCACTGGCCTTTCTATCTGTGACATTGCTTTCAATAAACTTTGTACTTGTACACCTCGGTCCTTTTGTTCCATTACACTCCCTAGTGTCCTGCCATTTGTAGTATATCCTAAGTGGGTTTGACTTTACAAAATGCATCGCTTCACACTTAATCTGTATTGAAATCCATTTGCTATTCCTCAGCCTACATCCCTAACTGATCAAGATTAATGTTGGGGAATACAGAGTCATGTGAGAAATAAACTAAGAGAAATCACAATTAGAAGGGGAATTATGTTAGAGATATTAAAGGGATTAAAGATCAATAAATCCCCAAGGTCTAATAGTCTACATCTGAGAGTATTTGAGAAAGTGTCTCTGTAAATAGTGGATGTTTTGTGGTCATTTTCCAAAATTCTTTCAGTCTGGAGTAGTTCCACTGATTGGGTGGTAGCTAGTGTAAGCCCAATATTAAAAAAAAAGAAATTAAGAGAAAACAGTTAATTATAGTCATCAGTGGTGGGGAAAATGCTAGCGTCCTTTTATAATAAGATATAATAGTAGAGCACTTGGAGAAGAGTAGCAGGATTAGACAAATCCTGGAAGACGAATCTCAGGGTTGTATACTACGTACATAGTTTGATAGTAAATGTACTTTGAACCTTTGAAAACTGACATGGATATGCAAAATTAGGGATTTTCTGAAGATGTAACCAGAATAGAAGAGGGAGAACTGGTAGATGTAGTGTATTTGAACACTCTGAAGGCTTTTGAAAAGAGTCCTTGTGCAGATTAGCATGCCAAATTAAAGCAAATGGGATTAGGCACTTTTGTAGAGACCTGGGTGGCTAACAGGAAGGACACAATAGGAATAAACATTTTTATAAAATTTTGGAGTGGCAGGCAGTGGCTAATGGCGTATTACAGTGGGAGTCAAGCTACTTACAATATGCAGATGAGGGAATTAAATGTAATAACTCCAGGTTTGTGAAGGGCACAATGTTGGAGGGAGAGCGAGCCTTGAGGTGGATGCAGAGAAGCTCCAGATTGATTGGGACAGATTAAGTGAAAGGGCAGATATATGGCAGATGCAGAAGAACATGGATAAATGAGAGGTTAACCACTTCAGTGTCAATAATAGGGAGGCAGATTATCATATGCATGGTAATAGATTGGGAAAGGGTATATTGCAACAAGACCTCGGTGTCCCTGTGCACCAGTCACTGAAGTTAAATGTGTACAATGAAGAGGGCAAATAATATGTTGGTCTTCATAGCTATAGATTTCAAGTACAAGAACGGAGTTGTCTTACTGTAATTGTACAGGGCCTTAGTGAGATTGCACCTTAAGTTTTGTGTGTAGTTTTGGTCTTACATAAAGAAGGATATTCTTACTATGAAGGAAGTTCAGTCAATGCACACATGGCTATTTCTTGGGATAATATGATTGATGTATGCAGAAAGATGGGGGAATTAGGCTTATAGTCAATGGAGTTCACAAGAATGAGAACAAATCACATTAATTCCTACAAAATTCTAACAGGACTAGATACAGGAAGGATGGTCCCAATATTGGGGAATTCCAGTACCATACTCTGCAGACTTAAGGATAGAGAGTAAGTCATATAAGACTGAGATTAAGGGAAGTATCTTCTTCCAGAAAAAAAAAGTTTTGGAATTCTCCATAGCATTTGAAATAATTAGGGGAAGTTTTACAGAAAAAACAAATGAGGCACCATTCTTTTAGATACCACAAATGCTTCAGTAAGAATGTACGTTAGGATAAGAGACCAAAATACATCTGCAAGAGACATAAGATGGCTAAATTTACAATAAAAGTTAAGAGCTAAATTTTAGATTTTGAACAAAAAATACTGAGTTTCAGAGTTGAGGTGAGAGTGACTAAACCTAACTTCAAGACAGTATTTACCATGCAGCTTCAAGAAGCCCTAGCAAAACAGAATTTGAGAATCAAAAGTTTGCACTTGGTGATGTCCTTCTTTTGCATAAATTAAGATAATTCATGGTTTTTGGAGGTCATTAAAGAGATGGTGCAGTGTTCTAGGCCCAACCAACTCCACAAGCCTTGTTAATAAAATAGGAAGTAGCAATGTTTACTGATTTCAATTCCATTCACAACTTATCATATAGTGAAGCAATCCATGCCTACATGCAGCAAGAATTGGATGATATTTTCATCGTGGACTGATAAGTGGCAAAAAACATTTACACCACACGTGTGCTATAATAATGATCACCTTCAATTGAATAAAAAAGAAACCCCTTAGTTTGATATTCAAGGGCCTCATCTTTGTCACATGTCCACTATCAATATCCTGGGGGTTGAGGGAAGGATGGGGGTTGCAGAATGGGAGGATGATGCAGGTACGGAGGGATTAGCATTGACAGAAACTGAAATGGAATACCCATAGCTGTAAAATAATATCACAGGCTGTCTAGTTAATTTATATCCTGATTCTCATGTCTTTCTTCCATCTACAAAGAGCAATTCAAGGCTGTGATGGAATATCCTGAATTCACCTGGTTGAATGTAACTCCAACAATTCCAAAGTAGTTGGACATCACCTAAGCCAAACAGTATCTTTAATTGGCACCCAATCCAGCAACATACAGCAAACATTTCCTCCACTACAGGCATCTAAGGTGTTGTAAAATCATTTGCCTAGTTTCCTGGCATTTTTGGGGTGGATGCACATAATTCTACAAGATGTTGATAAGTGGAACTTTGAATCAAAATATTTGGGAACCAACTATCCTTGATAAATGGAGAAAAAGTAGAACAGCAACATCTCAACAGCACTACAATTGTCTACAAGGACAGGAACAAGAAGTCTGCAAAAATGTTACTTGCACATTCTCCCTTCCAATTACTACTGCTGCTATTTGGCTGACATTGAAATATATTGACATTCTCTTGATGTTCCTTGATCTAATTCCTAAATCCTAGAATCCTTCCAACCAGAATAATTGGAGTACATGTATCTTCAACAGATGGATTGCAAGGATTCAGGAAGTTAGCTCAGTACCACCACCTCAAGGCTACGTGGATCAGTAATAAATACTGTCCTCAATATAAAAGCTCGTCGTTCCAACCCAGTAATGTGCTAGCCCCACAAAGAGGACAGCAAAGATTACAAGAGGCTTTAATAATATTGAGATAATTTAAACATAAAGTTCACAATAAATGTTAAAATAGATACCTGCCCTGTTAATCGTACTAATTTTAGAGTTGCCATCTTACCCTGGGAATTCCAGGGCAGTTCCAGGTTTTTTTAAAGGAACAGCCCACAATGTCATCTGACATTTGTACACTGGTGTGCTGTGTCACTGCTCTCAGAGAGACCTCTGGTTCAGTCGTTACCCTTGGAGAGGCCGTAGGGTCCCAATGCTGTCAGGGATGTTATCGAAATACTAAGATTTATGGATTGGACTGTCGTTCATTTTGGCCTCTTTCAATTCTATGTTTTTTTCCCATGTTCTCACCCATTCTTTCTTGTTGCTGATTGGGTGGGAGGTTTGGGTGATCTGTTAGTTTTTGTACAAGGGAATGGTTGGGGGGGGGCTTTGAGGTTTGCGAGTTTTTGTTTCTTTTTCTTTTCATGCAGGAGTGGATTGAGGTTTTTCTTTCACTACTATGCTTTTCTGTATTTTATAGCTATCTGGAGAAGACAAATCTCAATAGTTGTATTCTGCATACATATTTTGATAATAAAATGAACCTTTGAACCTTTGAAATATTTGGGAACCAGTGCACTAAATGAATGGAAAAAAAATGTCTTTGGGAACTGCATTAAAATAAAACATGGATTATTTAGATATATTTCCTTATGTAGAGTAGCAGTTCTTGAAAATAATAGACCAATGGAATAGATACACTCTGTGCCTATTTTAGTAAGTACAAGAGGTACCTAATAAAGTGGCCACTGAATATTTCTATATTTTCGTGGTCTCCTGCTGTTGCAGGCTACCCCCTTCAAGGCTCGACATGTGGTGCATTTCAGATGCTCTTCTGCACATCACTGTTATAGCACACAGTTATTTGAGATACTGCCGCCTTCCTGTCAGCTTGTACCCAGTCTAGCCATATGAACAAGGTGTTTTTGCCATAGAACTGCCATTTACTGGATGTTTTTTGATGTTCGCACCATTCTCTGTAGACTCTAGAGATTGTTGTGCATGAAAATCCCAGGAGATTAGCAGTTTCTGAGATACAAAACCACCTCATCTGGCCCCGACAATCATTCCATGGTCAAAGTCCCTTAGATCACACTTTCTCCCCGTTCTGGTCTGAAAAACGACTGTCCATTCCTGAGTTACTGCCACATTTTGAGCTAATTAGATATTTGCAGTACTGAGCAGGTGTACAGATCTACTTAATAAAGTGGCCACTGAGTGTACCCCAAATTTTGGAAGATGTTCAGAAAGGAGACATTAAATTCCTGTGCACATCATGGTATAAGAAGATAATGTAAAAAAGTATAAGGTGTATCAGCAGACAATGTAAAGGGATTCAAACATAAACGGTTTAGGTGAACTAGAGGATTGGGCTGTGCATAAATTTTAGAAGAATTGCAGAAAAGTGCTTAATTAAAATGGCTAGTATTTGGGTATTATAAATGTAATAGAATTTTGGTGAGAATAGAAGACAGTTAGCATGATGTTGTTGTAGCTTGGTGCGTTCCAGAGTTCAGAATTTAATTGTGGCACCACTTGTACATTCTCCCCCTGACCATGTGAATTTCCTACGGGTTCTCTAGTTTCCTCCCACAGTCCAAAGACATATCGGTTAATAGGTTAATTGGTCATTGTAAATTGTCCTGTGATTAGGCTAGTGTTAAATAGGTGGGTTGCTGGGCGGTGCAGTTTCTTAGGCCTGAAGAGCCTGTTCGCATTTTATCTCTAAGTTAATATATAAAAGCATTGATATGGGTAAATTGCATTTAATATGGGAGTTAGTTCAGGAAGGGTAAAGCATTACACAGGAGAAACTGAGGGCCTGAGATTTCTGATGTTTGGAAAGAGCTATTAGTACTCAGCAATCGGAACATTGGGGTTCAGGACTTGGCAGATCAAAAGGCTAAGTCAGCAGGGTCTGTGCTTGGGCTGATCAACGACTGACTTCTGAGGGGATGGGAGGATGGGAAAGCTTAAAGGACAATCAGTGAGTATGACACTAAGAACTAGACCTGTGCTGCACCAGTAAAGCACAGTTGTCTCAGAAGTAACTGATGATGGCCACTCCCAAGATAATGTGAAATAATAATACGCTTCAAATAGAATTTTGCATGATGATATACTGTCTATCAGACTTTAAAATCACCTAAATTCACTGTAAAAGTAATCAGTCCAATAATCCAGATTGCTGGGAAATTAGTCAGATATTGTTATCATGTTTCTCGTTTCATTCAATCATTTCCATTCACATTGCATTTAATTAAGCAGTATTGCTCAAATCCAAAGATTGTATTTCTCTAGGATCCAGGTACAAGAAGTCAGTTATTTTGTGCTGGTTGGAGGGCTACAGAAAATTGGCAAGAAAAATAAAATAATTCTTGATTTAAAAACTTTATTACACGAGGCATGTACATATGGAAAATTACAATGGACTCCTATTTGTTTTTATTCAAGATGGTGTTTTATTTGTGATGTCAAGGGACTGTCATTATTTCCACAGATCTACACCTTCAGAACTGTCATAAGTATTTGTTCAGTCCCTTGGCTCCTGTTGTGGTGATGATGCTGCAATAACAAAGTGAACAGACAAATGACATTTTGCTCTTTAGTTTCCTTGTTAAACACTTCCCATTACATTTAGAGAGAAGGAAAATCTAATCCCACTAAACAAGGGATTAATTAGATCAATGTTATTGTGTTTCTAGGAGGTAGAAGGGCACTAGTTAGTGCATAGCACTGTGTCTTCATGAATCTGAATGTATGACAAATAATATATCTTATACTGTACTCCAAAATAGTTGATTTGGCAATCCAGTGGCTGACAAATGTGGGAACTTAATTACTGTGTCTGAGGGTTTTCATATCAATGCACACAAGCAGATCTGAGGTCAATCATAATTTTTTGTTGCTTGAATGTACAGAGATCACGTAATTGGGCACTAGGCAGCAATTGAGCCATACTCTCATGGACCAAAGCATGCTGCATAAAATATTTAATAAATAATTCCCCTTTGGACAATCCATCATCTGACAATCATGGAAATACCAAGATGCATGAAAATTTACATTCCAAACTGGTGAGCAGTTAGCACAGAGGGATTAACAAAACAAATAATTGGACTGCAATTTAAGCAAATGGCAATATAAAGTATGAGATGAAAGTTTTAAAAAAATCTGCAGATGCTGTAAATCTGAAACTTAAAAAAGAAAATAAAATGCTGAAATCACTCTGCTGGTCAAATCGAATTTGTGGAACGAGAAACAGAGTTAATAACATTGAAGGGTTTTGACCTGAAAAGACTGTTTACTCTTTTCCATAGATGCTGCCTGGCCTGCTGAGTTCCTCCAGCATTTTGTATGTGTTGGTTGAACAGAGTTAATGTTTCAGGTCGATAACCCTTCATTAGACTGCATTGACAAAGGATCATTTACTTGAAACATTAATGGTTTCTCTTTCAACAGATGTTGTCTATCCTAAATGTTTCCTGATTTTCCTGACTTTAAGTATGAAGTGTCCTGGGTTCATAAATTCATTTTATTTTAATGGCTTGGTGTGTGAAGAAGAAAATAAGTACCGTAGCTGCTACAGTCCTGAAAGATAACTTAAGGTGTAATGTTGTCGAAAGCATTAGCCAAAATGCCTTCAATATCTGATTTAAGATTAGGGAATCATTCTCTTGAGTCTTGACTGTCCAGATCAGTAATTGGGGAGGAACTAAGTGCGGGGTCTTAGGCTCTCTGTATAGATAACTTTCAAAATGTGTGTTTTGTTCATAGCAGCCCAGAAAAGTGCAGAGGTAGTTGGAACCCTCCTTCCTGCCTCAGTATTCAATTCACCTTGCCCTTTGTGGAGTCTCCAGAAATTACAGGGCATTGAAAAGGATTGGATCCTTGACTTTCTGTTCCTTGCAGGATACATTCCCTATGCCTGAATGGAATAGTCAGACAGGAGATGCCCATGAATGAGACTCATTAGCATCAAGCTGGTAGGCCATGTGAAGAACCTGTCAGTAAAGATCAAAGAGAAATCACGCTGCTGATGTGGTTAAGAACAATAAAGAAGCCAAAGGTGGGGGGGAGGGGGTGCAGTGGAGGACGGATGATTTCTGACAATGGGAAGAGATAAGACATAAACATGAGATATAGTGGAAGTTGAGGGTTGGGGTAATCAAAAACCCAGTCAGGAAGGTCCAGGGACCTACTTTCTTCAAATACGGTGTCAGGAAGATTGCTGCTGCTTCTCCCGGTTCCACATACAGATATGCATATTTTGAAACATTATTATATCGATGAGGTTCTAAAAACATCTTTAAGGTAATCCACCTCAAGTAAGTGCTAATGCTCTTTGTTACATATTTCAAAAATGGACATTGTATATTGATTTATTTTCCCTTTTCTGACATTGTGTGTAGCACACTTCTGACCATCATGGCTTGCAAACATTCCCTGCAATGCAAGCTGTGGACTTAAATCTACCTGATTGTTGCAATGGAGCCTTAACTGCTCATGGTGCCTGATACTAAACTCTGCTTTTTCCTATAATGGGAAAATATATACTGAGAAGGAGTCCATATGTTAATAGGAATGAACTGACAACAAACTCTTGACTATGCATCTAGTTCAGGGATTGTTTGTGCCTTGTTTTATGGCATCATAGCCGTATCTACCCTTTCGGAAAATGTTCTTTTTTAACAAACTGTCATTAACTTGAGTCTTCACAGGCCTGTAAAAGATGAGGTTAAGAGAGTCTTAAAGTCATTACTCTGTCAAGATCCAAGATGATAACCATAAAAGAAAGAAAAGTACAGGTAAGCTCCTGAAGCTTGGTGATCAAAGGATCTACCCTTAACTACTTCCTCAGCTGAGAATTCTGAAATAGCTAAACTGAAGTGACTTATTGGCATTCCACAAAATGGAGTGGGTTTGCAATTCAACAAAGCTGGCATTTTTTTTCTATTTTCTCCCATTTCCTGTTTTTTTTTTGCTAAGTATTGTTTCTAAACTGAACTTATTTACATTGTTCAACTGGTCAGGCTTCATGCTTGGGCCTTAAGGAGTAAAGGATTATTACAAGAACATACTATAGTTCTAAATGGGATGTAATATTTCTAATTGAAACATGGCCTCTTCAGCCTTGTCAGACAGAGGGAGAAGATCCTGCTGCATTATCTCAATGAAGAGTTAGGCAGCTATTCCCATTGTCATTCCCACTGTTTATCTATCCATAAATCATTGTCACTTTCCATTTTATATGATCACAATCTGAAATTTCTGACATTAGAAGAATGACTTAATGTTCGAAGTATTTAATTGACTGAAAAGTGCTTTGGGATGTTCTGAGATTGTAAAATGCGTTCTGGAAAGGACAGTATTTTCATTTATCATGGCCAACATGTTTTAGACTAATTGTAGCACTCACTGCCTCTTCTCAGTTAAGATCAATATCAGTGGAGCCTAATGTTTGAGAGTGCTAGCTTAGAAAAAGCTTAAAAATTTGCAGCAGTGTGAGGGAGATTAGAATTCCCACTGTTGCCTACTTGGTGATAGATTGGGACCTCTCTAAAATAAGCCTGATACTTAACTTTGATCTATTAGTTTCCCTCAGTCACTCACCACAAGCAGCACTCTTTTTAGTTCCACAAGGGCCAAACCACAATTCTTAGAGCTTCTAACACAACAATGGTGCTGTCCCATCAACTACGCTAGTAATAATTCCATTAAGGCTCAAACTCTTACTTCTTATGTTAGACTCCCCTCCTTCATCCCTTCCCAGCTATATACCTTCTTGCTGACCAAACCCACAGATCATAATCCTTGGACTGTAGCTAGCAGCCTTTACCCACATCAACCGCTTTATTCTCCCTTGTAGGCCACTAAATCTGGCCTCAGTCTTGGATACCTCATTTTCCACTAATATAAAATGCAACAGCTGTAGGCTGTGGGGCCATCATTAGGGTATATTAGAAGTTTTGGGCATAGGGCTCAATTTCAAAACATATTCCCTTAACATTTGCTTGAAGTTCTGCCTTGGGTAAGTACCCCCTTTTAGCAAAATGAATTCAGGCTCCATGTAGATCAGAAGGAAAAAAAGGAGAAGTCATATTTGTTACTCATATCTCAAACATTCACAGTGATTCATTAAGCATGAAGTTGCAATTTTTATAGCTTGTTTCCAGCTGCTGCAGTGCATAATGACTATCCCTCTGTGTGAACTTCTGCTTTGTGTGTATTGATTATGTTCTACTCATTCTGAACCAGCAACAGACCATGAATATCTGAAGTCAGGATACTGTGTGTCTCAGAAGAAACTTGTTCCCATGATTTTGTTCTTAGTGGTAATTGTAGTTGAAATGGGAAGTGTATTGGAACCAACTTTCAGTACATTTTGCAGCTACAGCAAGCTGGTAGAGAGTAGAGTATCAAATCCACTGACAAGTATCATACTTTAGGTAGAGACCAATAGTTGCCTGGGACCTCTGCCTCAGTACAATGGTGGCATGCTCGATCACAGCGGCTTCTACAGGTCAACCAATGGTGTTATTGGCCTTTTTAAATGTATTTTTTTTTCAATTGTAAGACCCTGCTGGCCATTAAGACTTAGTACTGCAGGTCTACCCCATCAGTGAATTGCTTGTTGGCAGAGAAAGCCAAGAAGCTGGACTTGGTGCAGATCATGATGCTGCCTGCGTCAGAAAGACATAGGAGAATTGGTGCGCAAAGGTGGCGTGCCATCTAGCAGCAAGTGATTGTCTTGCTTGCTTTTCTTGTGATCACAACATCCTGTTCAACATTGTTAATGTGGAATGCTACAAGTCCAATTCACTGATTTATTTGTGGACATAGGAGCAGACAGCGGGGGAGCTGTGTGGCCCCAATTGTAGCGAGAACAGGACCTCATGTCTCAGTGTCGCCTCTTTATAGCCAATCAAGAGAGAGGCATCAAGGTCAGTGCGTTCTCCAAAGGAGATGTGGCGCAGCATCCAGGCTGGAGTCAGTGCTGCCCCCAGTGTTCACTGGGCAGAATACAAGCTATAATGTGTTCCACTGCAGACTGCTGCAACATTCATGGACTCAGGGTCTTAGGCTATATATTATTTTTGTGTGACTGTATTTTACTCCATTCTTATATGTGCTTGCTACTTTATATGTGCTATATGTGCCTTGTGCTGTGTATGACTGCTAGTAAAATGTTTCATATCTTGGCCCCAGAGTATTGCTGTTTGGTTTAACTGTATTCATGCATGGTTGAACTTCAATTTAAGTTACCTCTTAAATGTTAAAATAACTATAATTTCATTGAAATTATGCATATTTCATTAAAGTTTTAATGCACCGCAGAATGATAAACAGACTGAGGGAGTCAGAAAGTGAGCTTCTTATTAGAGTTCTAATTTGTCTTAGATTAATGGAGAAACAGGCCCTTTAAGCCACTGTCCACTCTAACCATCAGCACTTTGTCTTCCCCACATTCCCATCAACTTCTCTTAGATTTGACTATTCACTCGCACACTAGGGGCAACTGACAATGATCAATTAACCTATCAACTTTCACTTTTTTGAGATGTAGGAGGGAACTAGAGCACCCAGGGAAGTCCGTCTAATCACAAAGGGAAGAGCAAACTCCACGTGGATAGCATTAGACTCAAGCTTGAATTGGAATTGCTGGAGGTATCCTGTTATGTAGCAATGCATATTGATAATATTGGCTAACATAAACTTCATCGTGGTAATTCCCCAAAATTCCTACATTGAGAATTTGGTGGTAGTGTTTTAAGGAGATAGCATGTTATTTTCTTTTTGGAGATAATCATTCCAGATACTTGTGCATTCTGACCTTTCCTGATACTTGCTAACTTTATTTTGATGGTTCCATTACGTATTGCAGAGTTTATGAATTGTCTGGAGCATTGAACAGAATTGTCAACCAACCTCTCAATATTAATCTTTTAGTGACTGATGTGTTTCAACTGCTTCAAAACAACCAATACATTGTTTCAGTTATATTTTGAGCCACCAGAGGCTTTTACCCTTTGAAACCCAGAGAGCTTGGTATTTCTAGGGTTCTTTGTTGGCTACCATGCTGATGTTGAAGACAAGAAATTTCAATTCTGATGATTAGCCCTTGTGCTTATGTCTAAATCATTGCACTATAAGAATTGAAGCTGAGTGGTTTTGTTGAATCTGAACAGTGCCTTCTTAAGAAGTAGGAAATAAGTGCTGTTCCATTATTGATGATCTTAATCATTGCTTTTCTGATGACGGGAAAAAGGTTAATGGGGAAAGTTATGTAGTCCTATTGCATTACAGGAGATTATTTTTAATTTAAGTCAAGGCCCTTCCTGTCTACACAAATGGACGTTATTTGAAGGAAAGCACTTATCTCTCCCAGTGTTTTAAGTCAATGTTCATATCTCTATTAATCGTAAAAGAATCTCAATTGATTGTCAAAGATCTTTTATAGCATATGGTATTATGGGAACAACAACACACACAAAATGCTGGTGGAACACAGCAGCCCAGGCAGCATCAATAGGAGAAGCACTGTCGAAGTTTCGGGCTGAGACCCTTCATTAGGAGTAACAAATGGTCTCGGCCTGAAACCTCGACAGTTCTTCTCCTATAGATGCTGCCTGGGCTGCTGTGTTCCACCAGCATTTTGTGTGTGTTGTTGTTTGAATTTCCAGCATCTGCAGATTTCCTCGTGTTTGGTATTATGGGATATTGCTGTGCAATAATGTGTCACATTTTGCTTGAAAGCATTGGTGTGACATAAATAGTGGACTTGCTTTAGAAGCCATTGAGATCCTCAATAGTTATGAAATGTTACAAAAAAATACACTTTTGTTTTGGTAACACTAATGGTATAATCATCTGAGCCACTGGAGGATTAGTACACCATGAGTGTAACATGGGATGAATTTCCAATAATTTCTACTGTTCCTTTTCCATACTACTGATTCCGTGGCAACTCAGTTTGCATGTTTACACCACATTTCCACTGAAGTGACATGGAATGGAACTGCTTTAAGGTGCAATAAACATGCAAGTTCTTCCTGAATTTTACAGGAGAGCTTCCAGGAAACTTGTGAAAGCATACACCTTGACAACATTTTAACAGTATCCTTTGTGTACCTGACTTTAAGCCAGTGCCTATTGATTCAGAATCTATTCAGAAACTAAATGCATTCACTCCGTATGTTTGAATTTCTGCCATGTCTCTAATTCAAATAATCATTAATGAATTTTGATTTTTTTTTCTCCTTTCTCTCACTATTTGAACTTCAGTTAGAAGGTCTCTCCACAAGGACCACAACCTTGTTGTGGTTTGGAGGCTTGCATGCCTTAATGACTTAGAGGGCTATGTTGGCTGGAGTCAGGACTTTAAGCCTTGGTTCTTGGTAGGGTCACCATACCAAACAGGTCAAAGGGTAGAGGCTAGACTAAGAGTGGTCCACTGATTCTCCAAGTTCAGGGGTTCAGCTCAGGGCTAACAATCCTAATTGGTCAAACAATACTGTTACAGAAACAGCAATGAAGAACCCTTCTACATCTCTGTGCGATAGTATTCCTGAGTCTCCACCTGGGACTTGCATAACTGACAGTAAATCAAGAGGAACCTACTGTCATGATGAAAGAAGCCGTGAAATCCGCCAGAGATGGAAGATTTGCTGCCCTAAATTCCAGCGGTGTAACGGGTAAAAGAAATGAAAGTTTGAAGATCAGATCATGATATGAATGAATACCCACAATGAAGCCTGTACTCTGATATCTTTTCCATGCTTCATTCATTGATTATGTTTATTCAATATTGTGCCACACTGTCAAAACACACACAATTTATGACAGCAGCTGAGGAAGAGCCTTACAAACTCTAGAGGGATTTTGTATCAAATTCTGATAGCCATCAAATATGTAGCAGATAGATTTAAGTTAATTGTTCTTCCTGGATTCTGGAAATAGCATCTAGAACAAGGAATCAGAGCAGTTATTGCCTTTGAGTGGTTCCATTATAACTTTGTGCTTTATCAATAACCATAGTATGAAAGAAGGACACTGCTATTGGTGGAAATAGGCACATGGCAAAGTTTATATTGCTGAGGATCCTACAGATAATTCCACTCATTGGAACCATTTACGTGAGAGCAGAATTCTAATTTGTCAATTTGGTTCAATCTGGTCAGCATTACAGGTGTAGCAGTTTAAGTCATTTGTAATCAATTACAAGATTTATTGGAATATATGATTTCTAGAATCAGCCAGCATTTGGTGTGCAGGTAAAGTTTTTTTTAAAAAACTTGCTAGTGTTCCAATAGAAACAGAATTGCCACAATTCTAAGTTCATGCACACTGAAAATCTACAAAGTTGATTTCTCAGTTATTGTCAAAAGATTTTGATGAGGGCACAAGTGAGCAAACCTGTGCATATGCATATTAATGCATGTATATATCAATTAACTACAAGCAGATAAAAGCTGTGCCTTTTCTGAGTTAAAACCACTTGTGTTCAAAATCTAACAATATAATTTGAATTTGGGGAGTGCTTATTGATTGCATAGCCTGAAATTTTGACTGTGTTACAGTAGTATACATAGTTCACTGTCATGTGTTTTAAAATGATATATTCTTCAGTGAGTTGTGATAACAACCTTTCAAGGCTTGTTTTGCATCACTTCAGACATATATGGAACATAACTGGGGAAGTTAGACAACATCATTCTGAGAAGTGACCATTGCTGGTCACCTGTATAACAACGAGCTTTCACTAACATGGCATTTCATTGAGTCCACTTATGATAACACTTCACCCTTCTACCCCATCCGTCCCCACCATCCTACACCTCTGTATCAGGAATTGGTAATGCTGGTGATAAGAGTGAGAGCGTTGGTGATAGAGGAGAGATCTACAGTTACGGATTGGTGGTGGAGGGCTGCAACCTCTGCACAAGAGTGAAAAATGTAATGTTAGAACTGGTATAATTATATCAATAATCTGTCACGGTGGGAAAGCAATGTGTTAGTTGGCTATAGCTGGAGGTCGATTGATGTGATGGTGGATCTGATCTAGTTAGGATATCGGTGGATTGGTTGGGGGGGGGATATTGTCAGGAGATCAAGTATGGTGGTACTGAAAACCCTGTAGTGTACAGTGATGTTCAATATGTGTTCTATATTAATGGTGACCACAGTTCATAACCAGAGCCATTATCCCCATTCATTACTTACCAAACACATGCAATTAAAAAAAAACAGGGACTTCGAGCTTCATGTGGTAAGTCCCCAATTCTTTTGTTTTCCTTTATTACTTGACACACAAAACACTTTGGTGGCCTTGTGGAGTTTGAAGTACAGATGCCTCATCAGCCCACTCTGATACCATCCTCACAATAATATGATTAACTGAAAGAGTTTGATTATGTGTATCAGAGCAAGTGCTGAGAGAACCTTTAATTTTCCTGCTCTCTTTTTGTGTGTCCACTGGAATTGTTTTCACTGTAGTCTTGATATTAATAGTTGGGAATACAGTTGGTATTCTGCTCAAATACTAGTGCAGTAGCACATTGGCTGAAGGTACTAGTAGAAATCAGATCTGCTGAAAGGTGCCTTTATCACAGCTGCTTTGGTTCAGAATAAGCACGATGCCACTGCTTTATAATTGCTATAGCACCACTAGGTGGCAGAATGATTTCTCTTCTTCTTTTGACCACACCGTGGCTTTCAAACCAAGAGAGACTTCCTTCGAAATGAAAATGAAATTCATCTTAGATGTGAAGATTCATAAGCAACACACAAAAGCACATCTGGAATCAAACCCTCAAGAAGATCACAGGGACAGGCCAGGTTCTGGAAGAGTGGCCTGTAGCTAATGTTGTTTCAAATATTTAAGAAAGGAAATGGGGTTATTCCTGGAAATTATTGACCGGTGAATCTCGTGTTGGTGATAGAGAAGTTACTGGAGAGGATTCTGATGGATAGGTTTCATGAACAATTAGAAAACCATGGCCTAGTTAAGACATTCAGCATAGCTTGGTGGAGGTGGAGGGGAAACAAGTTGTGTCTTACAGACTGCTGACTACAGGAAGAAGAAGTCAATGGGTGAATGAAGGTGAGAAGTTCAGTAACTTTAAATTTCTTGGCATTAACATATCAGGATCTGTCCTGGGACAAGCATGTTAAGTGTCACTACAAAGAAGGGAGGACAGTGCCTCTACCTTCTTAGAAGTTGCAGTCAGCAAAAACTTTGACCACCTTCTATAAATGCACATTCGAGAGTATACTAACTAGTTGATTCATAGATTATGGTCTGGAATGGAAACACCAATATCCAGGAATGGAAAAGGCTAGAGAAAGTGGTGGACACAGCCCAGTCCGTCACAGTAAAAACCCTCCCACCATTGAGTACATTTACATGGAGCGCTGCCACAAGAAAGCAACATCAATCATCAAAGTCATCATCACTATTACCATCGGGTAAGAGGCAGCCTTAGGTCCCACACCACCAGGTTCAGGGACATTTATCACCCTACAACCATCAGGCTCCTGAACTGTTGTGGATAACTTCAGTTACTACTACTCTGAACTGATTTTACAACCTACAGACTTTCAAAGACTCTTTGCATCTCACCTTCTCAGTATTTTATATTATTTACACTGTCTTCTTTTGCACAACGTCAGTCTTTGATTATATAGTTTTTCATAAATTCTATGGTATTTCTTTTTTTCCTTAAATATGTGCAAGAAAATGAATTGCAAAATAGTATATAGTGATGATGACTTTGATGATTGATGTTGCTTTCTTGTGGCAGCACTCCATGTAAGTGTAGTCAATGGTGGGAGGGTTTTAATAGTACATATAACTACTATAATAAATTTATTTTGTGATTTTGGTTGAGTTTTTTGAAGAGATGACAGCTGATTAATGAAAATAGAGATGTAGATAGTATCTACATGGATTTTAGTAAAATATTTGAAAAGGCCCTCATGGAAGACTCATCCAGAAGATTGAGATGCATGGGAATCATGGAGAATTCACAGTTTTGGTTGAGAATTGGCTTGCCATCGAACAGAGGGCAGTGGTAAATGGGATTTATTCTGGCTGGAGTTTTTTAAACTAGTGGCATGCCACAGGAATCCATATTGGGAGTTGATGCTGTTTGTGATATACAGTATATAAATGACCTGAATGAAAATGTACATGGGCGGGTTAGTAAATTTGCAGACAATATGAAGATTGGTGGTATTGTGGATAGCACAGTACACTGGCAAAGGGTGCAGCAGGATGTAGATCAATGATGTTTGAGGTTGAGAGGGTTGAGAGCTTCAAATCCCTATGAGCAAACATCATCAATAACCTCTCCTGGTCCAATCACTTAGAAGCCTCCACCAAGAAAGCTTACCATCACCTTTACTTCCTAAGGAAGCTAAAGCAATTTGGCATGTCCGTGTTGACCTTTACCAAATTTTATCAAAGCACCATGTCTGGATGCATAACAGCTTGGTATGGCAACTGCTCTGCACAGGGCTGCAAGAAACTGCAGAAAGTTGTGGACACAGCTCAGAACATCACAGAAACCAGCTTTCCCTCAGTGTTCTCTGTCTACAATTCTTACTGCCGCAGTAAAGCAGCCAACATAATCAAAAACCCCACCTACACTGAACATTTTCTCCTCTCCCCTATACCATCAGGAAAAAGACACAAAAGCCTAAAAGCATGTACCACCAGGCCCCAAGGACATTTTTTTCCCTGCTGTTATGAAACAGTTCCTTATGATAAGATAAGATTCTTGACCTCACAAAAACTTATTTATGATCTTGCCCCTTATTGTTTACCTGCACTACACTCTTTCCCTGTTGTGGCTACATTTCATTCTGTATTCTGTTACTGTTTTTACCTTGTTCTAGCTCAATGCACTGTACAATGTTTTGATCTGTATGCACAACATGGAACCCATTATACCTTGGTACATATGACAATAATGAACCAATTCCAGCCATCTCCAATTCAGATTGCAGATCTGGGTGGTGAAATGGCAGATGGAGTTTAGCACAGAGATCTGATAGAGGTTCACAAAATCACAAGAGGCATAGATAGACAGCTGGTATCTTTTCCCCAACGTTGTAATACCTTATAGCAGAGGGCATATATTTCCAGTGTGAGGGAATAAGTTTAAAGGAGATATGCAGGGCATTTATTTTAAACAGAGGTGTGTGCTTGGTAAGTGCCATGTGGGGATGTGGTGGAAGATCCACCTTGCCCTCAAATTTAATTGAACATAAACCATAGAACAGTACAGTACAGGCCCTTTGGCATATAATGTGCCAACATTTTAAGCTACTCTAAGATCATAATCTAACCATTCCATTTTCTTTCATCCAGGTGCCTCTCTCTATGTCACTGATGTATTTACCTCGACTACCACCTCTGGCAGTGCATTCCACAAGCCAGCCACTCTCTATGTAAAAAAAAAACCTACCTCTGACATCCCCTCTCTAATTCTTCAAATCACCTTAACATTATGCCTTCTCATGTTAGCCACTTCCATCCTGTGAAAATGCCCACTCTATTTATCTACACTATCTACAACTCTAACAATTTTCATGTAATCTGCAAACCTATTAACCTGCCCTTCCATTTCCTCATCCAAGTCATTTATAAAAATCATAGAGCAGGGGTCCCAGAACAGACACCTGTGAAACACTACTGGTCACAGACCTCTGGGCAGTATACACTCCAACTACTGCCTTCTCTGTATCCCCACAGCCAAGTTTCTCTGAATCTCATGCATCCTGACTTCCTGAATGAGTCTACCATGGGGAACCTTGTCTAATGCCTTACTAAAATCCATATGCACTACATTCACTGCTCTACCTTCATCAATGTGCTTTTTCACAACCTTGAAGAGGCATGACCTACCCCTCCCAAAGCCATGCCGACTATCCCTAATCAGACTATGCTTCTCCTAGTGTTGTAAATCCTGTGTCTAAGAATCTTCTCAAATAATTTGCTCATCTCTGAAGTAGGACTCACCTATATAATTCCCAGTGTTATCCCTATTCCCCTTCTTCAAAGGTTCAAAGGTCCAATTTAATGTCAGAAAGATGTATACAATTTACATCCTGAAATGCTTTTTCTTTGCAAACGTCCACAAAAACAGAAAAGTACCCCAAAGAATGAATGGCAGATTAACATAAGAACCTCAAAGTCCCCCCCAGCTCCCCTCCCTCCCGCGCGTAAGTGGCAGCGAGCAACAATCCCTTGAACAAAGGAATAACATCTACGACCCTCCAATCATCTGGTACTACCCCTGTGGTTAATGGGGACACAAAAGTGATTGCCAAAGGCACAACAATCTCTTCCCTCATTTCCTGTAGTAACCTGGAGTATATCATATCTGGCCCCTGAGATTTATCTGGTCTAATGTTTTTCAAAAGTTCCAGTACATTCTCTTTCTTTACGCCAACATGTTCCAGAATATCAGTCTATTTTATGCTGTCCTCACAACTGTCAAGGACCCTCTCTCTGGTGAATACTGAAGGAAAGGATTCATTAAGGACCTCCCTTACCTCCTCCAACTCCAACTACATGCTTTCTTTTCTATCCCTGATTGGTCCTATCCTCACTCTAGTCATTCTCCTGTTCTTCACATATTGTAGAACACATGTGGGGTTTTCCTTAAACCTACTTGCCAAGATGCTCTTTATGGCTCCCCTAAGTCTATTCTTCAGCTCTTTCCTGGCTACCTTGAAACTCTTCAGAACTCTGTCTGATCCTTGCTTTCTAAACCTTAAGTAAGCTTTTTTCTTTAGACTGGATGCTCTGCATCTCTTGTCAACCATGGTTCCTATACCTTACCATCCTTTCTCTGCCTCCATGGGACAAACCTATCCAATACTCCATACAAGTGCTCCCTAAACAATGTCCACATTTCCATTGTGCATTTCCCTGAGTATACCCATTCCCAACTTATGCTTCCAAGTTCCTGCCTAACAGTATCATAATTCCCTCTCCCCCATTTAAGTACTTTACCATACTGTCTGCTTCTATTCCTGCCCAAGGCTATGCGGAAGGTCAGGAAGTAGTGGTAACTTCTCAGAAATGCCCACCCACTGAGAGATCTGACAGCTGACTTGGTTCATTGCTTGGCACCAGATTTGTGATGGCTTCTCAAGTTGGTCTGTCTACATACTATGCCAGGAATCCTTCCTGGACACACCTAACAAATTCCACCCTGTTTAAACCTTTTGCACTAAGAAGGTGCCAATCCGTATTATGAAAGTTGAAGTCCCCCATGACAACAACCCTGTAAGTTTTGTAGCTTTCTGAAATCTTCCTCCCATTTGTTTCTCGGCGTCTCTGTTGCTATTGGGGGACTGATAGAATACTCCTAATAAAGTGATTGTATCTGTATCTGACTCAGTAGAGAATCCCTTCATGAAGTCCTCCTTTTCTGCTGCTATGATACTAACCCTGACATGCAATGCCATTCCATATCACTTTTACCTCCCTCCCTGTCAGTTTTGAAACATCTAAACCCCTGAACATTCAGTAATCATTCCTGCTCTTGGAACAGACAAGTTTCCATAATGGCCACAACATAGTGGTTCATTGTACTGACCCATGCTCTAAATTCATCACCTTTGTTCCTGATACTTGTTGTATTAAAATAAACATACTTCAACCCATCCCACTGACTGAAATTTTGCCCTGTCAAATGCCTATTCTTCGTCTCTCTACATGCTGCAAATATCTGCATAGCCCCATCCTCTGACCTATCACTCTGGTTGCCATGCCCCTGCCAAACTAGTTTAAGCCCTCCCCAATAGTTCTAGCAAATCTACTCACAAGGACATGGGTACCCCTCAAGTTCAGGTGTAACCCATTCTTTTTGTACAGGTGATACTTACCCCAGAAAAGATCACAATGATTCACTCTGTCCCCTGTACCAAATCCTCAGCCACACATTCATCTGCCAAATCATCCTACTCTTACTCTCACTAGCGCGTGGCACAGTCAGAAGTCCAGAGATTACTATCCTTGAGCTCCTGCTATTCAGCTTCTTATCTACCTTCCTATGTTCTCTCTTCAAGACTTAGCCCATTTTCCTATCTATGTCATTGGTACCGATATGTATTTCTGGTTGCTCAGCCCCCCCACCTTCCCCTTTAGAATACCTTGGACCCAATCTGAAATGTCCCTGACCCTAGCACTTCAGAGACAACATACCATCTTGGTCTCCCTTAACTATTGATTCCCCTATCACAACTGCACTTCTCTTCTCCCACCTTTTCTTCTGAGCCACAGAGCCAGATTCAGTGACCTAATCACTGAGACTTTCCCCTGGTAGGTCATTCACCCTCTCCCCAACAGTATCCAAAATGGTATACCTGTTATTGAGAGGAACGGCCATGGGATACTCTGCACTGTCTGCCTATTTCCTTTCTCTCTCCTGACACTCACCCACTACCTGCTCCTGAAATTTATGGGTGACCACCTTCCTATAGCTCTTATTTACCATCTCCTCATGCTTCTGAATAAGCCATAGGTCAACTAGCTGTAGCTCCAGTTCCCTAACGTCGTCTGTAAGGGGCTGTAGCTAAATGCTCTTCATGCAGATTTAGTTATCAGGGAAACTGGTGGTGTTCCAGATCTCCCACATCTGGGAAGAAGAACACACCACTGACCTTGGAGCTGTTCTTACTACTTTATCTAGGTATGAATACACAAAGAAAAAAAAAATTACCAGAAACTTATCTTAGTCACTGCCTCTCCTTGCCAACACCTTGTCATCTACAGTTTTATTATTTTTTACTTATATAGTTCAGTTGCACTAGATCAAATGTTGATTTTAAATCTAAGACTAATAGATCTTCCTTAACCAAAAGTACTAAGGACTATGAGGCAAAGGTAGGTATATTGGAATCATGTCACATATTAACCATGACCTTGATGCTGGAGGAATTGTGAAGGGCTACCTGGCAATCTCTTTTTGTTATGTGGTGTCTACCATAAAAACTGAACAATTCACAACTGATTAAGTACATTTACCAGTTAGCAAAACATTGTAGAAAATTGCTCATCTTTGCAACCAGAGGTATGCTTGGATGGCATAGAATGTTAGTCAATTTTCTCAATCTGTAAGCAAGCTGACAAAATTCATCCTGGAAAAGCTGCCACTAAATCAGACATTTGTGCTGAAAATTATTCTTGACCTGGTATATATGTACAGTTATTCCTACTCCACTACTAGTGTATTGGAGTCTCTGTTATATATGTAAAGCAGGATCCTACTGCTCCTCAGGAGATAAGACCTACTCCAAGCAGTTTCCTAGTTGCTTTGTATTGTTCCACTATAGGTCAGTCAAACAGTTGAGTAAATAGGCTGCCAAAGTAGGTCTTGGTGCTGGTTAGGAAGAGCAAACTATGATTGCTGCTGTCAATCTCAACTGTTATTTAATGATTCCTGTTGGAGAATGACCTCCAAGAGGACCACAACCTTGAGGCTTGCGTGCCTCAATGATCCAGAGAGCTACAGTATGTTGGCTGGAGTCGGGGGTTTATGCTTTGGCTCTTGGTAGGGTTACTCATGCCAAACAGGTCAAAGGGTAGAGGCCAGACTAAGAGTGGTCCACTAGTTCTCCAGGTTTGAAGCTTCAACTCACGGTTAACAACCCTGACTGGCAAAACAAAATTGTTACGAAAACAGCAATAAAGAATCTTTCTACTTCTGAATGCAATGGTATTCCTGAGTCTCCACCCGGGACTAGCATGACTGACAGTAGTGAAAACTAAGAGGAGGCTACTGACATGATGAAGAAAGCCCTGAACACCACTAGAGATGGAGGACCTTCATCACTGCCCGAAATGCAACGGCATAAAGGGCAGTAACACACATTGGAGAATAAACTTTACCAGAAAAAGGTGAGAAGAGAATCAAACACGAGGAAATCTGCAGACGCTGGAAATTCAAACAACAACACACACAAAATGCTGGTGGAACACAGCAGGCCAGGCAGCATCTATAGGGAGAAGCGCTGTCGACGTTTCGGGCCGAGACCCTTCGTCAGGACGAAGAGAATCAAGCTGTGTCAAGCTAATAACTTGGTATGCTTCGGTTGTCTGTCACAAATGACATTGATCACTTTGTTAATATCCAGAGAACTAGCTACAACTTTGCTATTTTTATATTAATTATTGCTATGGCCTTGGCTGGAATATTATGTTCAAATCTGAATCATACACTTAAGGAAAGTTGCTTGGGCAGAATGCCGTAGATATTTATCAGAATGGTGCGTTCTTCTTAAGCTGTCCCTTGGGATCAAAGATGATCTGCAATAATGGTACCAACAGTGAAGGGCTTCAGGGTTGTTCTCTGTAGAACAGAGAGGTGAAGTTAATAGTAATATTCTAAATTAAGATAGTGTCTTTACAAAGTGAATGTTTCTTTGATTTTCATTTTCCAAGTGAGAGACAAAGAGTTGATTGGTTTAGGTGCAGGCTTCCTGATCTCAGTTGACTTGGTGTAGGAAAAATGAAAAAATAAAAACACTGATACAGGAAATTTGAAATAAAATCAATAAATACTGCAAATGCTCAGCAGGCCAATCAGCATCTGTAAAACAGGAAATATATTTCACGATTAGAGTCAGGTTTATTATCACTGCCATGTCATAAAATTTATTGTTTTACAGCAGCAGTACAGTGTAAGACATAAAATTTGCTATATGTTACAGAAATAAATAAACTGTGCATAAGAGGAATATCAAGGTAGTATTCAAGGGTTCTTGAACCATTCAGAAATCTGAATGCAGAAGGAAAGAAGCTATCCTAAAACACTGAGTGTGGGTTTTCAAGCTCATGTACCTCCTCAATGGTAGTAATGAGAAAGAACATGCCCTGGATCGTGAGGGTCCTTAATAGTGGATGCTGCCTTCTTGAGGCAATGCTTTTTTAAGTTACTGAGCAACACACACAAAATGCTGAAGGAACTCAGCAGGCTAGGCACATATACGGAGGGTAATAAACAATCGATGGTTCAGGCTGAGACCCTGCATCAGTGCTACTTGATGCACCATCAATAACTCTGAGACGTGGGTTAAGGTAGGCTTTTATTGGCTGGAAGAAAGCACCGTCAGCAGCAAGTGACTATCACACAACATCCTGGAGACTAAGGAAGGGCCTGTGGCTCCAATCGCCTTTATACCGGGGTCAGTGGGAGGAGCCACTGGAGCAGTCAGCGGGGGGGGGGGGGGGGAGGTGTCCAGACAGGTATATGTAGTTCACCACACTACTTTAAGATGTCTTTGATGGTGGGGAGGGTTATGACAGTGGTACAACCCTCTGCAGTCTCTGATGATCCTGTTTGGAGCCTCCATACCAGGCTGCCCTTCATCTGTAGAAATCTGCAAGAGTCTTTGGTGACATACCAAATCTCCTAAGACTCTAATGTGGGGAGTCTGGGTACTGTCCAACTATGAAATTATATGTCGCCATCCAAAAACAAAGTAACAGTGATTTTGAAAATCTGAAATAAAAACAATAATATTGGAAATAGTTCACAGGTCATGGTCTTTTATGAAAGGTCATTAGCCTAAAACATTAAGTTCATTCTTTCCAGATGCTACTTGGCTTTGTTTCAGATTTTGTGGACAGCTGGATTTTGCAGAATGGACAGTTAGCTTGTTCCTTGCTTTCTTTGTGGCTGGTGTAAAGAAAAACACTCAGCTTGCTGAAAAAAAAGAGTCTTTGAAATTAAGCCAAAATGACGAGGGTATTTATTATAAGGCATTTGTTTTGGGAGGAAAATGGTACACTTCCCAAGTCTAACTTTAGTTTTTGATCAATGGTCTGAAGTAATTAAGGAAAATTTTCACATCTGTCCTGTCAAGCTACTCAGAAAGAATGCTGCATATTTATCTGATTTTAAAAGGCGCATTTTTTTTCAGATCAGTGTTGGGTTGAATTTTATTTTGTGCGTTTTGATGTAATAGCAGCTTATTGCCTGTAGATGCCACAGTAGAGTTATTTCAGGAATGTAACCACTTCAGTCAGTACCAGCAGTTTCATTTTGTGCATGTTGCATTAGGTTATTACAATGCACAGAGATTTTAAATAAAAAATAGTGAGGTATAGAGTTCATTGTCCATTCAGAAATCTGGTGGCGGAGAGGAAGAACTGTTCCTAAACTGTTGACTGTGTATCTTCAGGCTCTTGTACCGTCTACTTCATTGTAGCAATGAGAAGAGGGCATGTCCTGGGTGAAGGTGGTGCTTAAAGATGGATGCCGCCTTTTTGAACCATCGCCTTTTGAAGATGTTCCCAATGCATGGACTAGTGTCCATGATAGAGATGGCTAATCTTGCAGCTTTTTCTGATTCTCTGCAGTGGCCCCTCCATACCAGACAGTGACACAACCAGTCTGAATGCTCTCCACAATACTTCTGTAGAGATTTGCTGGAGTCTTTGGTGATATACCAAGTCTGCTCAAACTCCGAATGAAATATAGCTGCGGTTGTGCCTTCTTTGTAATTGTGTCAATATGTTGGGCCCAGCATAGATCTTCAGATATGGTAACACCGAGGAACCGAAACTGCTCACTGTTTCCATTGCTGATCCCTCAGTGAGGATTGGTGTGTGTTCCTTCAACTTCCCCCTCCTAAAGTCCACAATCAATTTCTTAGTTTTACTGACACTGAGGCAAGGTTGTTGTTGCCTCAACCAGTTAATCTATCTCACTCCTGTATGGCTCCTCATCACCATCTGAAATACATGTGTTGTGGCAGATTTGTAGATGGCGTTGAGTTGTGCCCAGTTACACAGTCATGGGTGTAGAGAGAGTAGAATAGTGGGAAAAACACGCATCCTTGAGGTGCGCCTTTGTTGTTTGTCAGGTAGAGTTTTTATTTCTGTTTTGCTTTAATTATGGTCTCCCAATGAAGAAGTCAAAAATCCAGTTGCAGAGGGAAGAACAGAGGCCCAGGTTTTGAAGCTTATTGAATAGTACTGAGGGTTTGATGGTGTTGAATGCTGATCTGAAATCAATAAACAGCAGCCTGATGTAGGTATTACTATTGTCCAGGTGATCCAAGACTGAATGGAGAGCCAGTGAGATTGCATCCACTGTAGGCCTATTGTGACGACAGGCAAAATGCTGTCAGATACTTCTTGTATTTGGAGTCTCAGTACCACTTTGAAGTGATTGAACAGGGGATGAAACTGTCAATATTTCCTTCTGGACTGTTCATTTGCCAGGAATATCCAGAAAGAAAAGCTGTGATCTTTACAGAGGTCCGGACATACAGCTATGTAACTGATGCACCATCAATAACTCTCGGAGACGTGAGTTGAGATAGGCTTTTATTAGCTGGAAGAAAGCACCGTCAGCAGCAAGAGACCACCACACCACATCCTGGAGACTGAGGGAGGAGCAGTGCCTCAATCGCCTTTATACAGGGGTCTGTGGGAGGAGCCACAGGAGCAGTCAGCAGAGGGGCGTGTCCAGACAGGTAAATGTAGTTCACCACAGTAACACATAACTTTATGTTCAATGAGCTATTCCTGGTGATGAATAGTAAGCACTGACAGCTGCTGTAAGGTCACCAAGTGGGCAGAAGATGCCCTTCAATCTGACTGAAAATTGCTCAACTTATAATGCAAGGAGCTGTTCACGAATGAATGTTACATTCTGCCACTTTCCAAGAAATGAGGCCATACTGATGCCTGAAGCAGCTATTGCAGAAATGGGGAAAGGTCCTCCGGCTGTAGCATGCTGAGAAGATGGAACCAGAATAAACACCTCTTCTACTGTTTGGTCCTAGAACATATATAAAGGAAAAATTGATGTCATGCTGATTATGAGTGCAGTAATAGAAATTATACTATGAATTGTGGCTTATGAATGTACTATATGTTTGCAAACTCTAAGAATGAAGCATAGATTTAGAAAAAACAGTCCTGCCAATGAAGTGAATGATTAGAACCTGAATGAAAAGGGGGATGGAAGCTAATTCTATAGAATTTTTGGAAAGGGATTTAGAATTTAAAAGGTGTGATTAACAGAACTGTAGGGAAAGTAGGGAAGTGTGTGTAAACACAAGATTCTGTGGGTGCTGGAAATCTAGGGCATACGCACAGGATACTGGAGGAACTCGGCAGCATCTATGGAGAAGAGTAAGTAGGTGATGTTTTGGGCTGAGACCCCTCATCAGAAGTAGAAAGGATGAGGAAAGAAGCCAGAATAAGAAGATGGAGGGAGGTGAAGGAGTATAAATGGGTAGGTGATAGGTGAAACCAGATGAGGGGGAAATGGGTGGGGAGGGGAGATGAAGTGAGAAACTGGGAGGCAATAGATGAGATTTGATCTCCTTTTGTGCTGTATAATTTTGTACTGAATGAACAAAAGACAGCCAAGTTGTTCTGTTATATCTTTCACAAACACAGGAAACCCTGAAGTTCCTACAACCAATTAAGTATATTTGCACTGCAATCCCGTTTCTAGTTTAGGAATTATAGCAGCTAATATGCATGCCGCACAAACCCATGAACAGCAAAATAATAATGACTAGAAAATCTGCTTTTTAAAGATGTTGTCTGAAGAACAAATAGGGCCAGGTTACTAGGGAGCGTACCCCTGTTCTCTTTCAAAATAGGGCCATGGGATTTTCCTTTACATCCATCTGAAAGAATAGATGCAACTTCTGTTTAACATCACATTCAAAAGAAAGATATGACCTATACCCAGTAGTGCTTAATGGTGGACAGACACAGGGTAGGTGTGAAGTGAAGTGGGAAGGTTCAGTTAACATAACACTGGACAGCAGTTTTTTTTGGGAAAGTGTTACTTACTCAGATTTTTAAAAATTATAGACCACTTGAAGCTGAACACAGATATTATTTCAGCCTACTTGTATCATGTAGGAATTTGGAGAAACAAGAAAATTATTTTTTATTAAATATAATGTGTTTAATTGCATAACAGTACTGATGCTTTGCAATAGTTCAACAAAACTAAAATGTTTTGTTCATGACTTTTGTTTTTACTTGGTGTCTGATTCTCCAACAATATCCAACAATAAACAATCAGCATTGATGGATTCCAGTTGTCCTGATATTGTTTCTCTATGATCACAATGCCCGGGTGAAACCTTTCACCATGCTCGTCACTGACAGCGCCAAGATTTATAGGGAAGACGTCTAAATGGGAATGCAGAAAATGTATCTTTAGTGACATGTTGCACTTCATGGTTTTGTATGCTTGAAACATGTTGTCAACCAGCTGCACATAATCTGGTACTCTGAGATTGCCAAGAGATTTTCTAGCAACATCCTTGAAGACGTCTATGTGATTTTCTTTGGTCCCGCTAGAAGTTCTTTGAATTGCCTGTCATTGATGACCTGTTTGATTTGTGGACCAACAAAAATGCCTTCCTTAATCTTGGCATCAGTTATTCTGGGAAACATCTGTCTCAAATATTGAAATCATTTACAGAAAGATGTTCTGCCTGGTGACAGCAGATTCCATCATTGCAGTCTTGAACCCTGTAATTCTGCTTTTGCCTTTGACAAACCCAATTCTCTGAGCAGGTAATTTAACTCAGATTAAGCTATTAGATGAGGCTTATAGGACGTAAAGGGTTGAAAACCTGTACAGTGTTGTTTTCCATTCCTGGCTTGTGCATCATGGTATCTTTGTCTCTTGTAAACTTCATGTCTCCAGTGGCTTTGATACTGCAAGATGATCATCATGTGGCACAGGTTTCATGGCTGAAGAGAGACTGGGGTATTCAATGGATTTCTTGTTTTTAGCAGACAACCTAGACACACTGGTCAGACAGAAGTAGCAGTCTGTCACGTCATCCTTCTGCTCTCGTCGTATCACTAGGACAGCAATGGGATTGACTTTCGAGTACCTCTGAGCCAAGCTGTAAGACTGACAGCGCATGTTGCACAACAAAAGTGAGAAGCCCAGGCTATGTCTTGGTCACCAATTTTACACCAAAAGTAGAGCTGATTGGCTTCTTAGTAAGAGAAGTCATGCTCTATCTTTGAGATTTAAGTGTATACTCACCACAAGTACAACAGAAAACATCATGGCTGTTGCAACACTGGTGAGATGTTTTGCTATTACAAATACTCCTGAAAATACAATTGCTTTATTATAATGAGTACACACAGTATGCTGTGCAGGTGGAGCGTGCACATCAATGTGATCGCAAACCAATATATATGTAAATGCAATGCATAGAACGGTGTGTGAGTGATGCTTTTATAGCCTTTCTAAAACCTTTCCTATCATGCAGCATCCACCCTGCTTAAGCATGCCGAGGCATGCCTGAACAAGATAGAAAACTTTCCAGTTTACATTGTAGGCAATATTTTAATTGACTTGAATTATGAATAGAAATAACAAATAATAATTTAAATTAAAAACAAATATTTAATTAGATTTTTAAAAATGATGTGTGATAGGGAAATTTCATGGTGATTTTCATAATCAGCAGTCCAAAATCCATAAGGTACACCCAAGAGTGAAATCTTTGTTGTCCAATGTAATTGAAGGAGGTGGATTATAGCTCAACTATGGCAGATGTTTCCCCTCCCCCTTGCATTGATTGTCACCGTTGCCAAAAAGTGTATTTGTATCAATTCCAGTGGGGAAGTAATGAGATGTTGAAATTTCCATTGATGAAGACCAGCTGCATCAACTGAGTGCCGGAGTAAACTACAGAAACCATTCTGCTGATTTACTTTTTGGCACAATGATTGCAATTCATTGTATTTTGGCACAACTTGCATGTAAAGGTTTTATCTATTATTTCTTAAATAATTTCTGAAAAGAATCCAGTGACTAGGGTGCATTGCAAAGAGGAAGCGTTGTGAATAACATACTAGGAAAGCTGTTCAACTTGCAAACCATTTTGACTCATTCAAGATCTACTTCCTCAGGATAGCATTTCTCCAGTTCGTATTTGCGTTTCTGCCAATATGTAGTTTGGTTGAAAATGAATCAGTTGTGCTCAGTTTGTATACAGTGCAATATCAGGGTGTGGAGAGCAGGATGTTCCTAGCTAGGATAGAGTAAATGGATTTAGCCACTGCTAATGCGCAAGGCGCAATTGATCCCAGCCATCGAAACATTTCTTCTGCAAAGACTCAGTGTTTGTTGACATCATGGTGGAGGGGGAAGGAGGAGAAATGAAGCTGCTGTGAGATGAAATACGAGGATACTACACTGTAAAAATCTAAATTTTTAAAGAATATAATAGGAAATTAACCTTGAAAGGTTTTACTGTGTTTTGATATTTTAAGTGAGAATTTATTTTGCTTTTCTGTTAATGTCATGAAGGCACCAGAATCAGCAGGAATAAAGGATACTGTTAGGCATGCCTACTGACAAATTGGCAAATTGGATCATTAAATTTTTGACAAGATAATAGTTCAGTGTGTTTTTGCGATCTTGGGATGAAGGTTTAAAGTAACTTTCAAAAGGGAATTGACAGGAAAGTATTTACTATTATAGGATTTAATCGATAGTACCTTCAAAGAGTCACCACAAGCAAACTAAGCTGAATGGACTGTTGTACCAATCTGCAACTCTATGATTCAATTTTCTACTTGCAAGCATTGCTATTCTGGTCTGTAAGGGAGCATGGATCAGTGAATTAATGCCATGATGTTCTCTCCCTACTCAGACGGTCTCTCTTATAGCACTTCAATATGCTGGGAACACAAAATCAGTAAACTTCCTCCTGAACACAACTCAAAACACAGAGTTCAGCTGCTGCCACTCCTGCTGATTGGAAAGATGAATATTTAAATTTGAGCAATCAACATTTATTCAAATTTGGAGAAAAGTTAATTGCTTCATCCTCAGTCAATAGTAGCATTGGAAATAATTATTAGCATGAGCTACCACATCATTTCTATGTATTGATGAAAATTTCATCCAATAGCAATTTTACGATTAATTACTTTGAAAGCATATAATAAGAGAGACCACAGTGATTAATTGAAGAGAATTATTTACTACTTGTCATAGCTACAGAATGTTGAAAGGTTGGAGATGAAGTGGCAAATTATGCTCAGCAAGATCCTACAAAAAGAAATGTTGAATGAGAGGTAAGTATTGGCCATGACCCAGGGAGAATACTCGGCACTTTTAAAAATGCTTACTGTTTACCTAAGAGGTTGGACTCTTGGTTTAAAAAGGAGCACCTTTGGAAATACATCACATACTTGGTTCTGGATTGTCTACCTGCCCATTAGCTGAACAATCTAAGAAACCCCAAGATACTAATGGACACATATTCTTTATTATTTAAACATATTCATATACAAACATTCGTCTCTTCCTCCGTTTTTAGCCTCATCTCTCTCATCAGCTCCTCTTTGTTAGCTTTTGTCAAAGCAACCATGGGAAAGCTTAGACACCTAGGGTGCAGCTTCCTACAGAAATTGATTCTCACCATATGCAATGTCTGCAATCAATGAGCAGGAATAGGGGCCACGGCTAAGTTTTCCACTCCCTCATCAAGGGCACTATGATCATTTGATCATCTTTCTGCCACCCAATTTAAATCAAGGAATATATCTTAGGTTAGCCTAGTTTATATGACTAAGTTGTTCCATGCTTTCATCACTGGGGCAACTTGATAACATTAGGTTTTGTAATGCTAGGGCAAAACAAGTGAGTGCAAGATTGCGTTGGAGTATTCACATTCAACTAGAAGTATCAAGTGTCAAGTAGATGATCCATCATGTCCTCCCCTAACTTCTGTATATTTAATTCATTCCACATGCCATCAAAAATGCCTGACAGCTCAAGATACAGCAAAGGAAAGGAAACAAGAAGACATCAAAATGCAGTACTGAACACCAGTGCTTGGAACCAGCAGCAACTTTATCCATGCTGTAGAATTACGACACTGGCATTTACCAGCATTATGGGAAATTGCTAGGTGTACCCTGTTGGCAAAATGCAAGATAAATCCAGTCCAGCTAATTTGTCTCCCATCAATCTACTTCAAAGACAAAGTTGAGTTTATTGTAATATGCACAGGTGCAATTGAAAACTTGTCTGCAGCAGCATCGCAGGCAAATAGCATATAAGCAGCATAAGAAAAACTTAAATCATTCATAAATTACACAAACATTTTACAAGATTACACTGTTAGAACCCAAAAAAAGTATTTCAGTGCAAGGTGGTCAAAGTGTTGCTAAACTGTAGTGATTAGGGTTTTGGCAGTTGGTTTGAGAACCAAATGGTTGCAGGAAAGTGGTAGCTGTGAAAAAGTGATTGATAGCAGCATTTCTCACCAATAACCATAAGATATAGGAGCAGAAGTAGTCCATTCAGCCAATTGAGTCTGCTCCGCCATTCTGTCATGGGTTGATCCAATTCTTCCAGTCATCCTCATTCCCCTGCCTTCTCCCCATACCCTTTGATGCCCAGGCTAATCGAGAATCTATCTATCTCTGCCTTAAATGCACCCAATGACTTGACCTCCACAGTCACTCGTGGAACTAAATTCTACAAATTTACCACCCTCGGGCTAAAGTAATTTCTCTGCATCTCTGTTCTAAATGGACGTCCTTCAATCTTGAAGTTGTGTCCTCTTGTCCTAGACTCCCTTACCATAGGAAATAACTTTGGCATATTTAATTTGTTCAGGCCTTTTGATATTCAGAATGTTTCTATGAGATTCCCCTTCATTCTCCTGAACTCCAGGAAATACAGCCAAAGAGCTGCCAGTGGTTCCTCATACGGTAACCCTTTCTTTCCTGGAATCATCCTTGTGAATCTTCTCTGAACCCTCTCCAATGTCAGTATATCGTTTCTAAAATAAGGAGCCTAAAACTGCACACAATACTCCAGGTGTGGTCTCACAAGTGCCTTGTAGAGCCTCAACATCACATCCCTGCTTATATTCGATACCTCTAGAAATGAATGCCAACATTACATTTGCCTTCTTCACCACCGATTCAAGCTGGAGGTTAACCTTTAGGGCCCTGCACAAGGACTCCCAAGTCCCTTTGCATCTCTACATTTTGAATTCTCTCCTAATCTAAATAATAGTCTGTCTGTTTATTTCTTCCACCAAAATGCACGACCATACACTTTCCAACATTGTATTTCATTTGCCACTTCTTTGCCCATTCCCCTAAACTATCTAAGTCTCCCTACAGGCTCTCTGTTTCCTCAACATTACCTGCTCCTCCACCTATCTTTGTATCATTGGCAAATTTAGCCACAAATCCATTAATCCCATAGTCCAAATCATTGAAATACATTGTAAAATGCAGCGGTCCCAACATCGACACCTGTGGAATTCCACTGGTAATCGGCAGCCAGTCAGAATAGAATCCCTTTATTCCCACTCTCTGTTTTCTGCTGATCAGTCAATGCTCCACCCATGTTAGTAACTCCCCTGTAATTCCATGGGCTCTTATCTTGCTAAGCAGCCTCATGTGCAGCACCTTGTCAAAGGCCTTCTGAAAATCCAAGTACACCACATCTACTACATCTCCTTTGTCTAACCTGCTTGTAATTTCCTCAAAAAATTGCAGAAGATTAGCCAAGCAGGATTTTCCTTTCAGGAAACCATGCTGGCTTTGGCCATTCTTGTCATGTGCCTCCAGGTACTCTGTAATCTCATCCCTAACAATCGATTCCAACAACTTCCCAACCACTGATGTCCGGCTAACAGGTCTATAGTTTTCTTTTTGCTGCCTCCCACCCTTCTTAAATAGCGAAGTTACATTTGCAATTTTCCAGTCATCCAGTACAATGCCAGACTCTATCAATTTTTGAAAGATCATCGTTAATGCCTCCGCAATCTCTCCAGCTACTTCCTTCAGAACCCGAGGGTGCATTCCATCAGGTCCAGGAGATTTATCCACCCTCAAACCATTAGCTTCCTGAGCACCTTCTCAGTCATAATTTTCACTGCACATGCTTCACTTCCCTGACACTCTTGAATGTCCAGTATACTGCAAATGTTTTCCACTGTGAAGACTGATGCAAAATACGCATTCAGTTCCTCTGCCATCTCTGTGTCTCTCATTACAATATCTCCAGCATCATTTTTTATTGGTCCTATATCTACCCTCAACGCTCTTTTACTCTTTATATACTTAAAAAAGCTTTTAGTATCTTCTTTCATATCAGTCACCAGCTTCTTTCATAATTCATCTTTTCCTTCCTAATGACCTTCTTAATTTCCTTCTGAAAGTTTTTAAAAAGCTTCCCTATCCTTTATCTTCCCACTGGTGTTGGCTTCCTTGGCTTTTCTTTGGCCTTCCTTCTCTTTGGCTTTTACTTTGGCTCCGACTTCACTTGTCAGCCATGGTAGTGTCCTTTCATTTGAAAATTTCTTCTTATTTGGAATATATCTGTCTTGCACTTTCCTCATTTCTCGCAGAAACTCCAGCATTGCTGCTCTGCTGTCCTTCCTGCTAGTATCCCTTTCCAGTCAACCCTGGCCAGTTCCCCTAATGCCATTGTAATTTCCTTTATTCTACTGAAATACTGACACATTGGAATCTAGTTTCTCCTTCTCAAATTTCAAAGTGAACTCAGTCATATTGTGATCACTGTTCCTCAAGGGTTCCTTAACCTTAAGCTTTTTTATCAACTCCGGATTACTGCACAACACCCAGTCTGGCACAGCCAATCTCCTAGTGGGCTCAACAACAAGCTGTTCTAAAAAGCCATTCCTTAGATATTCTACAAATTCTCTCTCTTGAGGTCCAGTACTGGCCTAGTTTTCTCAATCCACTTTCATGTTAAAATCCCCAACAACTATCATGATATTGCCCTTCTGATGCACCTTTTCTATCTCCTGCTCCTGAAATCTCTGGATTTGTAATCCACATCTTGGCTGTTGTTTGGAGACCTCTATACAACTGCCATTAGGGTCCTTTTACCCTTGCCATTTCTTAACTCAATGCATAGAGACTCCACATCTTCCAATCCTATGTCATCGCTTTCTAGTGATTTACTATTATTTCTTATACACTGGGATACACCACGACCTCTGCCTACTAACCTATCTTTCTGATACACCATGTATCCTTGGACGTTCAGCTCCCAAAGGCCATCCTTTAGCCAAGTTTCAGAGATGGTCACAATGTCATACTTGCCAATCTTGCTGAATTTCAAGATCGTCCATTTTATTTATTATGCTGCATGCATTCAAATATAATGCTTTAAGTCCAGTATTTGTTGCTTTCTGTTGTAAATCATCCCACTGGCTGTGATTATGCCTCATCTCCTGCCTGTCCTTCCTATCATCTTTGCTTCATGCTATCTTTGATTTATTTCTGCTTTCCCCTTCCTCAGCCCTATCACTCCGGTTCCCATCCCCCTGCCAAATTAGTTTAAACCCTCCCTTACAGCTCTATTAAATTTGCCTTCTAGGATATTGGACCCTTTTGTGTTCAGGTGTAGCCTGTCCTTTTTGTACAGGTCGTAGCTCCCCCAGAAAAGTCCTCAATGATCCAGGAACCCGAAGCCCTGCCCCTTACACCAGTCTCTGAGCCACGCATTAATATGCCTGATTATGCTATTCTTGGGCTCGTTAGCACATGGCACAGGCAGCAATCCTGACATTACTACCCTGGAGGTCCTGCTTTCCAGCATTCTACCCAACTCCCTCAATTCTCTCTTCAGGACCTCCTCTCTTTTTCTACCTATGCCATTGGTACCAACATGTAACAAGACTCCTGGCTGTTCACCCTCTCCCTTCAGAATACTCTACACCCAATCCGAGACATCCCGTACCCTGGCACCTGGGAGGCAACACTCCATGTGGGTATCTCTATCAGGCTGACAGAACCTCCTGTCTGTTCCGCTCACTATGGAATCCACTATGACTACCACATTCCTCATCTTCTTCTCTCCCTTCTGCACGACAGAACCAGGCTCAGTGCCAGAGACCCGATTGCCATGGTTGTCCTCTGCCAGGTCATCCCCCTCAGCAGCAATCCAAAATGAGATAACGATTACTGAGTGGGATGGCCACAGGGGTGTTCTCTACTATCTGAGCTCTTCCCTTCCCTGACAATCACCCACTTATCTAACTCCTGCAGCCTCAGGGTGACTAACTCCTTATAGCTCCTATCTATCCTCTGCTCACTTACCCTAATAAGCTGTAGGTCATCAAGCCGCAGCTCCAGATCTCTAACACGGTCTCTCAGAAGCTGCATCTCAGTGCACCTGGTGCAGATGTGGCCATTTGGGAGACTGGAGAATTCCCACACCTGACACCCAGAACAAAATACTAACCCTACAGACACTATTCCCCCAAAAAAACTGCAAGCAAAAAAACAAAGTCCACTTACCTCGCCAAAGTCCTAGCACCCAGCAAGAAGGTCAACACTTTGGTGTTTCTGGGGGGATTGATTCGAACACTGTGTTCGAATCAACAGGCAGGGAAAGTAGAGGAAGTACTGTAATTTATTAGATAGGAATGTGGAAATATTGGAAGTTTGCCCTGAGAGGTGTTCAATAATACTTGGAAATTGACTTGTCGTGACCTGCAAGTAATTTAACAAAAATAGACTGTTGTTAAGGGTTTAAAGAGGTTTACAGTACACCTCCCTGGCCACATTCAACAGTATCAGGCCATAATACTGGTTGCCTCCTTTAACCTTCTGACTGAATCTAAATAGTGGTTGCGGATAATGACTACTGAATGTTCAGAAAGGGGTCTCCAGGAGCACCTGAATCATAAACATCCCAGGTGGTTTGCATTTGCTGAAAGAGTATTAAAGTGTTCAAAACCTACCAGACAGGGGCATTGAGAAGATTCTAGATAGCCAGCGTGTGAAAGAATTGTGTAAGAGAATAGTAAAGCAAGATTAAGTTCTGAAGTTATGCAAGAGCATTTCAGAGGAGTAACAAAAAAACCCCAGATACATTTGTTAGATGACAATCTGTTTAGGGCATAGTCTGAACAAGCCTGCTAAAAAAGGAAGAGCTGTCAGGCAGGAACTGTAAGGCTGTGATTAAGGAAGTCATGAACAAGTGTGCTAACTTACATCCAATAGTAAAAGTCCTCCACAAGTTGGAGAAGGGAGATAAATATAAAATCACTGATCACACGAAGTATCAACATGAGATTCATAAATTAAAGGCACAGCTTTTACTCTGGATGGGTATAAAGTGAGCATTCAGAACTATGGATGGGCAAATGATGATGTATAGCTAAGGGGAGAACATCACCAGTTTCTTGATACATTCTTGGTTCTTCTTGCTTCTTTAGGATGCAAAGCCATCTTTGGGAATGGGAGATTTAGGTTGGTTGCTTAAACATGCTGGCTGCTAATTTCAGGTCAGCAAGGCTTTTCCATCTTAAAACAACACATTCCAGCAGTTTTTAGGTAGTAAAACACTGCGTGCATAATTAGCCTGATCCCTGAATGGTCCTTACCGAACATAAACCTGAGCAATATTGCCTGGCTGACAAATGAAGCACAGTGCACATTGCAGGTAGCTGAAATCACATAGCCCAGTAGATTCTGATAGTGCAGGGTCAAGATAAAGTATTTGGGCAAATCACGATCCTCATCTTTCTTGCTTATAATTTCAGCTATTGCAGTGAGGTGCATAAATGCCTTTTATGATTGCGAATAATCCAAGGGGCCATTCATACCAAGACAAAAATAAGAGGCAGCTGGATACGGGGATCAAATCACCAATCAGACTCCTAAAAATTTTGTTGATGTATCGATCCTTTGTGGAGAAGGATGGAATCATAAAACAGCTTGTGAAATAGAAAGCCGCAAGATACACTACAGGAAGAAATAACTTTAAAACTGCCAGGTAAAATGATGGCTCAGACAGTCAATTTATACTAGATGGGATTGCAGTTAGTCACCCTGACATTTCCCCACGAATAGTTATGCAGTTGGACAGGGGTATGTATGTAATTGATTTCTTGCTTCAATGGGAAGCAAGAGGCTTTGTATCTGTTGCTGATTATCAAAACAGTCTGAGGGCAAGAATACAATATCGTTAAAGTAAAAGCACATCATAAATCATTCCCTGTGGGGAACATTCAAGAAAATGAATTTGCAAAGTTAGTTGCCCCAAGAAGGAGATCAATTGGTGTCTGCATAGAAGCAACACCTGCACTATACAAAGCTTCCTGATTTGGAAGTATGCTGACTGGCTTCATCATCATGACATCGAAATCTGAATGTGCTCACAAAAATGGGCATTGGGGAAGGAATCAGGAATTGGATCCAACTGCTGTACACATATGGACTGCATGCAGTGCTCTCCAGATCATTGGGAGATCAGCTTTGGAAAATAAATAATAATAATAATAATAACTTTATTTATACAGCACTTTTCATACAGATGTATGGAGTTCAAAGTGCTTTACAGTGAGATAAAAGTACAAATATGAAATGAAATTTAAAAATTAAAATAAACATGAAAATAAAAGTCAAAAAGATGTTAGTTAAAAGCAAGGTTAACTAAATAGGTTTTGAGATGGCAATTAAAAGTGTCATCTGAGTCTGCATCCCTTGTAGTTCCAGGCACTAAATTCCACAGTTTGGGAGTGGAGTTCATAAAAGCTGACCTGCCAATTATCTTTTGAGGGAGATTTTTTTATATTTAAGAGACCGTGAAAAAAAGATCTGAGAGTTCGAGCAAGTTTATAAAACTAAAAATGATTTTGTGATGTACTCCAGTCCCAAACCATTAAGAGCTTCAAAGACAGGACTTTAAAATTAATTCCAAGAGATATCGGAAGCTAGTATGAGAATGATATGTTCTCTCATCCTGGTTTTTGGTGAAAAGTCCAGCAGTGGCGTCCTGAATGAGTTGAAGTTTGTCAATAGATTGATTTGGAAGGTCAGTAAGAAGTGCAATGTAGTGATTCAGTTTATTCAATATAAAGGCATGAATTAGTTCCTCAGCATCATTACATGACAGAAACAAATGTACCTTTGCACTATTTCTTTAGTGCAAAAATGCTGCTCTGGTCACTTTGTGTGGGATTTAAAATTGAAATCTGAATTAAGGATAACACCCAGGCTTGTTACTTCTGATTTTACAGAGAGAGCCAATTTCCCAAGTTTATCAATATGTTTATCTCTTTTGACCTGGGGACCAACCAATGCCATCTCTTTCTGCTATAGCCAAGTATGGTTTGAATGACAATTAAACTTGATTTGATTTGAAGTTTATCTCTTTTGGCTTTGGGACCAACCAAAAGTATTTTAGTTTTATCTTCATTTAGTTTGAGGAAATTCTTGCTCATCCATTTATTTATTGCAGCCATACCAGAAGTCAGAGAAGATAGGGTGTTATCATCAGGCTCAACTGACATTTTGTGTGTCATCTACTAACTGTGAAAATGAAGTTTATGTTCTCTAATGATGTCTCTAAGGGGAGCATGTATAAGAAGAAGGGGTGGGGGACCAAGACAGCTTCCCTGAGCAACACTAAAGGAAATTGGTGTCCAATATCGACAAAAAGTTTCTCTCTAAGATATATGAATGAGACCAATTAAATGCACTACCAGAAAGGCCAACCTAGTCTCAAGGTGATCGAGGAAAATGGTGTGTTCAGTTGTGCTGAAGGCAGCACTAAGGTCTGGAAGAATTAGAACTAAGACTATTGGCATCAGCGCAAAGCCCAAGGTAATTGACAAATTTTTAAGGGCTATCTCTGTGCTTTGGTTTGCTCTATAATTTGATTGAAACTTTTCTAGAATATTGTTTTCATTCAGAAAGTTGTTGAGTTGGTTGAAAATGACTTTCTCAAGAATCTCACTTAGCTCACTCTTGTGCTTGGTAGTGGGTGTGCTTTTTGTTTTGCTGGTGGGGTGGTGGATTGTTGCTTGCCGCCACTTATGCGTAGGGGGAACTGGGGGGGGTACTTTGGGTTCATACGTTTAACTGTCATTTATATTCTTTGGGGCACTTCTCTTTTTTTGTGGATGTAAAAGCATTTCAGGATGTATATTGTATAAATTTCTCTGACATTAAATTTGCCCTTCGAACCTTTGAAAGGGAAGATTTGATATAGGACTTTAGTTAGCTAGTACCTCACTACGAAAAGGTTTGGCTTTTCAAGTAGGGGTTTGACACCTGCAGTTTTGAAGGCATCTGGAAAAACTCTAGTTTCAACAGAGATGTTAATAATTTTTGTAACAGAATTGAAACCACTATTAAAAGAGTCCGTAAAAAGTGTGGTAGGGATAGGCTCGAGACAGCAAGTAGACGGTTTACTCTTTATTACAATCTTATACAGTTCTGAATCAGAAATACTTGTATATATTAACATGGTTGCTGTCTTTTTAAGAGGTTGGCTGTAAAGGTTACCAGTATCTGCAGCTTTACTCCCAAAGTAAAGTCAAAGTAAAGTTTATTATCAAAGTACATATATGCACCACATGCAATCCTGAGATTAATTTTCCTGCAGGCATACTCAGCAAATCTATAGAAAATTAACTATAACAGGATTGATGAAAGGTCAAGTAGAGTGCAGGTGACAACAAACTATGTAAATGCAAATATAAATAAATAGCAATAATGAGAACATGAAATAACAAGATAAAGAGTTCTTAATATGAGATCATTAGTTGTGGGAACACCTCAATGGATGGGCAAGTGAGTGTAGTATTCCCTTTTGTTCAGGAGCCTGATGGTTGAGGGGTAGTAACTGTTCTTGAACCTGGTGGTGTGAATCCTGAGGCTCTTGTATCTTCTACCTGAAGGCAGCAGTGAGAAAAGAGCACGGCCTGGGTGGTGAGGTTCTCTGATGGTGGATGCTGCTTTCCTATGTCAGCGTTTCATGTAGGTGCACTCTATGGTTGGGAGGGCTTTACCCGTGATATACTGAGCTGAATCCACCACCTTTTGTAGGATTATCCAGTCCAAGGCATTGGCGCTTCCACACCAGGCTGTGATGCAGCCTGTCAATATACTCTCCACGACACGTCTATAGAAGTTTGTCAAAGTTTTAGATGTCATGGCAAATCTCCACAGACTCCTAAGGAAGTTGAGGTACTGCCGTGCTTTCTTCACAATTGCACTTAAGTGTTGGATCCAGGACAGATCCTCTTCCTTAATGGAAATAATTTTGTCGATTAAAAAAAATATTGCAAATTTCTCACATTTTGTGACAGATGCTTAACAAAGGACATTAAAGGATCATCAGTCGGGTTCATAGTTGAGAATAATATTCTTGAATCAGTTATTTTCTATAATAATCTTGGAAAAATGGGCTTTTCTTGCAGTGCATATAGCAGCAAGAAAGGAGCCTTGTTTTTCCTTGAAAACACTATGGTGGACTTCTAAGAAACACGCACAAAATGCTGGAGGAACTCAGCAGGCCAGGCAGCGTCTATGGAATAAAGTACAGTCGACGTTTTGGGCCAAGACCCTTCGGCATGACTCTGTACATCAACACTATTTTATTCCATAGATGCTGCCTGGCCTTCTGACTTCCTCCAGCATTTTGTGTGTGTTGCTTGGATTTCCAGCATCTGCAGATTTTCTCTTCTTGATGGTGGACTTCTAGTCAGTTTCCCCCCCATTTTCTCTCAGCTGTTCTGCATGATCTTTTGAGTTCAAGGACGGAATTGTTTAACCATGGCGACCTTTTTTGTAAGTGATCCCTTTTTAACCCATAGATAGGTACCCCATCAATTCTGGAGTCAGGCACAGTTACCCACTCTCCCGTCTTGTTTGTGTGTTGTATAAAACCCAAAGGTCACTCAAAGTGCACCTAAAGAGAATAACAAATAAAGTTCAAAATACTGTAGTTCCTGATAGGCTTGTCAATAAAGATACATTTCTCAGGATAGAATCAAGTTCCATCATGTCTTTCCAATTAACAATTTGTTTAGGATGTTGGAAAGTTTCATACATTAATTATTTTTGATGACAACAATAAAGAGAAGAAAGAACAAGGAGCTATGTTGTCTGAGGGATATCTTCTTGATTAGTCCCTGATCATTAATCAGATTTGTCAGAACTTAAAATTTTAATAACTTCTACAGTTGTTGGCTCATAGGTCTGTAATTGCCAGATTTTTTTCCTGCTGCCTTTCTTGAAAATGGAAACCATTCTCCAGTCATCTTCATCTTCCACTTCGCTGAGCTCTACAATGACAAAGTCCTTTTCCTTCATGAATACTGGGGAAAAGTATTCATTTGGATCATCACCTATATGAAAATGTGAGGTGCAAGTTCAATGCATTGAATCTATAGAGGAAAAGAAGGTGGAAGATGAAACATAATCCAGTCCAGCACACTCCACTCTAAATACATACTGAGTGAGTAGAGAAATGGGATTTGAAGATAACCATTGATGTGATATATGGAGTAGAGTTTGACTCTGGAATAAATACCAAGGGAAGATATTAGAAATGAGAAAGAACTTAGTATACTGATATATCAGATTTATAAACAATCCATGAACACTACTTCACTATTCCCCTTTGTTACTACCTACCTACTTACCGTAATGTAGTGATTTGTGTGTCTTGCACTGTACTGCTGCCATAGAACCATAGAACAGTAAACTTCATCACATATGTCAGTGATAATAAACCTGATTCTCATTCTGACCACAACAGGGGCAATGTTGTGGATTAACTGGTAACAATTATGACTCCAAGGCAGTAGTTTGTGGTTTAAGGCCCTTCGTGGAAAATGGTGGCATGATGATGAAATTATTGGCCTAGCACCCAGAATTCTAGACCATTGATGCACTAATGTGAGCATAAACACATCATGGTGACAGGGAAATTAAATAATTAAATATATCTGGCCACTTTGAAAAAAGATTAGTCTCAGGACTAATGAGCGATCATGAAAATCTGTTCAGACACTGAATTCTGCTACCCTAACCTGGTCAGATTCTATATCCACCAATGTAGTTGACTCTTAATTCCTCCTTGCTTCAGGGCAATAAGGGGTGAACAATATAACATTTCCAACAGTGCTAAGAATTAAAAATTGCCTTCTGCACTAAGAGGACCAAGTTATAAGCTCTAAATCAAGTGCAATACTAGAAGAGTGCTGCACTACTGATGGAGCTGTTTCATACATACAGTACATTGTGAAACTGCACACCTCTTCAGGTGAATGGATTTCGTAATAAAATATGGGTACCACATCATCTAGCCAACATTTATCTTCCAACAGTTCCTACAATGCATCACCTGGTTATTATCACATCGCAGTCCACAGGAGCTTGTCCTGTGAAAGATGGCTGGTAAATATTCTGCATTGTTACAGTGCTGAAAGTTCAGTACAAGCTCAGTTCCCTGTGCCTTCACGAACTGGGGCTTTAGAGTGACGCTGGGACAGAATAGAGGGAGCATTCAGGCCGATGTTGTGATAGCATTGACGGAACAGCCAGGCTGAAACTGGGACAATTCTGGAGAGGAAGCTGGGTTGATTCTTCGACTGGGGCCAGATGCCGTTGGGACAGTGATGAGGGAGTGAACAGTATCTGTCAAGTCAAAGGTTCACTTTATTGTCAAAATATGTATGTATAAATCAGCTCTGATACATGTCTACTCCAGATTGTCATTAAATACAGAAAGACCATGGGTGATGAAAGTAACTACATCAACTCCTCCCTAACCAGCATGAAAAAGAAAATAAGGACCTTCAGCACCCGGGTCATGCCCTTTTCTAGCTGTTACCGTCAGGTAGGAGATACAGAAGCCTGAAGACACACACTCAGCGATTCAGGAACAGTTTCTTCCCCTCTGCCATCCGATTCCTAAATGGACATTGAAGCTTTGGACACCACCTCACTTTTTTTTAATATACAGTATTTCTGTTTTTGCACTTTTTAAAAATCTATTCAATATATGTAATTGATTTACTTGTTTATTATTATGTTTTACTTTATTTATTATTATTTTTCTCTCTCTGCTAAATTATGTATTGCATTGAACTGCTGCTGCTAAGTTAACAAATTTCGCGTCACGTGCTGGTGATAATAAACCTGATAACTGATAAATAAAATCTGCCCACCCCCAACTCACAGCAAAAATACCAGCCACAATAACAATCAATGACCCCTACACACAACAATCCCCATCCCTCTCACTTGCAGAAGAGAACAGCGACAGTAGCATCAAACCCCCAACACCCACTTTTACTCAAAAAAAATTAACAGATCATCCACCTGCCAATCATCCACAAGAAAGCACCAAAAAAACCAAAGGAAATCAATATAAAGTACAATCACGTAATCACATAAATCTCAGAATATGGGAACATTTTTTTGTCTGCGTACGAGGAGAGCGGCTGCACGAACTCAGTCATTTTGTAAAAAGTGACCGCCAGCACGGGGCCAAACACGCCAAACTGGCTGCTGACCATCTTTGTTGGGAGCCATTGCTGACCCACTCTGCATTCACTCGATGCTTCAGTTTTCCTCGCCACTTCGAGATGAATTCGTTCATGTCTCTGGTCTTTTCCACGAGTCAGTTTGTGTTCTTGGTCCTTTTCAGCCTCGCTCCCCCCCCCCCCCCCCCCCCCTCTCTGGTCTCCACACGGCAGCTCTCTGGACACGTGACACTGGATTCTTCTATCGAGATTCAAACTGTATGTCACAGGCTCCAAAAGTTTCCGTAGCACATACAAGACAAAAATAACAAGCAGGATGTGTAGAAAAAGTGAAATAAGTGGAAAGATTTGCTATCTAAAAGCTGTCACCCAAGGAATCGTTGTTTGCTGGCGCCATCTTGACCAGAATTAAACCCAGCATAAGCTGGATATTGGAGCTTTCTCTGACTGTCAGCCAGCCTGAGGGGTTGATATTTGCTCTGACCTATGCCTTGTTGTGATTGAATTTGAATAGAAACACACCCAGAGGATGTGTCTCAACTTCTTGTGAAAGACAGAAAAAAGTCACAACTTTTGAGCATGTACAAACACAACCTCTGGAGTTATGCAACCTGTCTGCAGGAAATGAGACATTCATGACTTGATTGTGGCATGAATCAACTCCTGTCTTAGAGTTGTCCCGGATCAACTCCAATTTGCCTTCTGCTACAACAGGTCACCAGCCGATGCGATTTCTCTGGCTGCCACTCTTATGATCTGGACAACAGGAACTCATTCAGGCTGTTGTTGAATGACTACTGTTCAGCATTCAGCACCATCATCACATCTGAACTCATTGACGAGCTTCAAGACCTGAGCTTCTGGATGTCCCTCTGCAAATCAATACTCAATTTCCTCATCAGCAGACCTCATACAATGAGGAATGGTAACATCTCCTCCTTGCTGGCCATCAACACAGGTGCACCAAGGCTGTGTGCTTAACCCTCTGCTGGATTCTCTGTGTACATAATTGTGTGACTAAACACAGCTCCAACACCATCTTCAAATTTGCTGATGGTACTACTTCTGTTGAATGAATCAATGGAGGCAATGAGTTAACTTACCAGAGCGAGATAGGATACCTAGATGAGTGGTGCTGCAAGAACAACCTCTCACTCCATATTAGCAAAACCAAAGAGCTGATTGTTGACTTCAGGAAAGGGAAGGAAGGTGACCGTCTATGTTGGGGGTCAGTCCTGGAGTCAGCAGCTTCAAGTTCCTGGGCATTAACATATCAGATGCCCTGTCCTGAGCCCAGCCCATAGATGCAATCATAAGGAAAACACATTAGCATCTTTCTTAGAAGGTTAAGGAGATTCATCTTGTCACCAAGCACTCTTAACAAGCTTATACAGATTAACCATTCAAAGTAAGCTGACTGGTTACATCATGGTCTGTTACAGCAATTAGAATGCAGAAGAACATAAGAAATTTGCAGAGAGCAAGCAAGCACAGCATGGGCACATTCCTCCCCACATTTGGTAATATCTACAGAAGATGATGCTGCAAGAAGGCATCATCTATCATCAAAGATCTCCACCATCTGAGCCATGCTTTCTTTTCACAGCTACCTTTGAGTAGGAAGTACAGAAGCCTGAAATCCCGCACCATCAAGTTCAAGCATAGCTATTTCCCTTAAACCATTCAGTTCCTGATCCAACTGGCAAAACCCTAATTACATCAATACAGCAACACAATGATCACTTTTACCACTTTTCACCAAAATGAGCTTTGTTGTTTTAAAATTGTGTTTGTTATGTTTATGTTTGCTTGTGAATGCTGCTTATATCCTGTCGTGTCTGTGATGCTGTTGCAAGTAAGATTTTCATTATACCTGTGCATTCAATCACTTGAGCACATGCTTGACGCGTCCCCAACAACCGTGGTGTGTGCACTAAGACGCACAATCATATAACAGCATGATACAATAGCATAATATTTCACCTGCTAATTTGTCAGTAATCACGCTTTACATCCTGGTGAAGTTTCTCAATAAGGCATGAACATATGAATTAGGAGCTGAAGTAGGCCATTTTGGTCCCCAGAGTCTGGCTGCCATTCAAGCAAATCAAAGTTGATCTGATGATAATCTCAATTCCACATTAACCTTTTTTACTCCATGCCCACACTTACCAAGAATGTTATCAAGTCAAGTCAAGTTTATTGTCATTTGACTACATACATGTATACATTCAAATAAGATAAAAGTTTCTCCAAACCAGGGTGTAAAGCACTGTAGTATACATAACACACAATACACGTAATTACTTATGAAATTAAGGATGAAATCTACAGATGAATTACATATAAATAAACAAACTGAAGTGCATAAATTAAATATTGTAAGGTACATTACAGATTAACAAGTGACACTTCAAATACGATGTGGCAGGGAGTTCAGAAGCCTAATGGCCTGAGGGAAGAAACTGTTTCCCATCCTGACTACTTCCATGCATTGGAGTCTTCTGCTGATTGTAGAAAGTCAAAGAAGATGCTGGATGGATGGGTGTGATCCTTAATAATATTAAGGCCTTGTATATGAAGCACTCCTGATAGATGTCCCTGAATGGTAGTGAGGGAGGAGGTTTAGAGGCTGGTGTGGCACTTGTTCCAATGGCAAGGATAAGTAACTGGAGAGAGATCAGTGGGGAGGGATGAAAAGACAAGGGAATCCATGTGGAAAGTGGAGGTGGGAGGGAAGATGTGCTTGGTGGTGGGATTCCGTTGGAGATGGCAGAAGTTATGGAGAATTATGTGCCGGGCGCAGAGACTGGTGTGTTTTTTTATCATAAACAGATATACTGGGAACAATTCCAGCAATGAATCCTCTTATTTTTACCCCCAATTCATGTAACGTCTATCCTCACCCTCTCCTTTACTTCATCGATATACCAACACCTGCTAGTGCTTTCCAGAGGTTGAGTTCATGTTCCATACATGCACTGACGATATTCTGCCTCAACTCTCCATCTTATTTCATCATCCCTGTAAATCTCTCTGCTGTCAGACTGCTGATCTGGCACTCAGTTTTGAAAACACAAGATTTCCGCTGGGTCAATCATGGGGAATACTGAAATTTATTCCTGCATCTAAACCTAATTTAAAGCCCAGCTCTATGATCACGCACTTAGGCTCTTAAGCAAATTTTTCCTGTTTTGGCTAATAACCTTTTACCATTGGTAAAATCTTGGGATGTTTTTGTTTCAAATATGCATATTCCAGCTTAGATCACCACAACAATGTTTTCATTTTGATTAGATGGCAGTAGCTTCAGAGTTGTGAACCAGCATTCTGAGAGTTCATCATGCTGCCATCATTAACCTTCTCCCTGGGAATTTTAGACTTCCACAGGTTTGGACTGGAAATATACAGTAAGCTTCTTAACTTGTATGACAGATCCTGCGTAATTAGGCTTTGGCAACTCTGCTGAAGCTACTTATTTACCTAATTCCTGGCTTAGGGTGTTTTTCTGGAAAGGGAAGGAACATCCGAGGTTACAATAGCTCGCCAAAAAAGGATGTCCTGGCGTTTTGGACAGTATGTGAATCAACCAACAAAATTAACATTGAAGAGGCAGAGTTATGCCACCTCACAATCAACAAATCAGGTATAAACTCTGTAGTTATGCAACATCTGATTAGAAATGTTAATGGACAATTCAATATTATAAAGAGGTGGAGGCTCCAAGAACATCCCTATCCCCAGTAATGGCAAGGCCCAGCATGTGAATGCTAAAGAGAACGCTGAAACATTTGCAACTGTGTTCAGCCAGGAGAGCTAAACATATGATCCATCTCAGCTTCCTCCTGAAATCGTCTCTGTCACTGAAGTCAAACTTAAGCCAAGTTTTACTAGCTCCATGTGATAACAAGAATGGCTTACAGTAAAGGCTACATAACGAGATAATATCTAACTTGCACTCCTGACCCAGCATCTCTAACAAGGCTGTTCCAGTACAGCTACAATGAGGCATCCACCTGACAGGTATGACCTGTCCTCAAAAGATGAAATATATGCAATTCAGCTAATTAGTGCACAATATCAATTAATAGTAAAATGATCAAAGGTGTTGTTAGGGTGCATTCTGGGGTTATGAAATATAGCAGATACTATTTTTAAGAGCAACCAATCTTCAGATGTGAATGTGGATTGTAGATTGACTTTAAAATGCAGCTCAGAACGATAGTCTTCTTGGAGCTGTAGAATGGGGTTGATTGTAAACCAGGAAACACCCCATTGACCTGAGATGTCTGCATATGCATGAATGCAGCTGAGATAGCAGAGATTAATGTTCAATTTAGGGTGTCTGGAGTGTTGATGTGAAGATCTAGGTATTTAAAAATTTTATGTAACTCAAAGGATGCATTGTGGATGCATTATAACTATAGAATTGTCCAGCCATTACCTATAAAAATATGATGTAATGTTGGGTCAGAGAGCCTCTACCAAGTGTATCTCCATGAGAATGCCTCCTTGTAGTGCTAAATAAATACTTCTATATCACCAGCTTTACTATTTCTCCAGTGACTTCGATCACAGTCACAACAGTGTCATTAACAATTACCTTTTCACCAATGCCTGTTTTGGGTTTGGCCAAAAGCACTTGGCTTCAGAACACACTAACACTTTGGTCCAAGCATGGATCAAAGAGCTGAATTCTGGAGGTAACACACACAAAATGCTGGTGGAATGCAGCAGGTCAGGCAGCATCTATAGGGAGAGGCGCTGTCGACTTTTCGGGCCGAGACCCTTCATCAGGACCTGGAGGTGACATGAGCATGATTTGCCCCAGATTTCAAGGCAGCATTTGACAAAATGTGGCCTTAAGGAGTCAGGGTAAAACTGAGTTAATGGAAATCAGAAGAAAAATGCTCCAATGATTGGATTCATACCTGACAAATATTTGGATGGTTGTGATTGCTGGAGCCCTAGGACACCATAGGTAATGTCTGAAGCCTGGCCGCCTTCACTTTCTTCATCAATGAACTTCTTATGTTTGGACAGAAATATCTATGTTAGCTAATGAATGCATAATGTTCAAAAATCTCATTCAAACTTCACAGCTAATAACGCAGTCCCTACCTACATTAAACAGCTATGTGACAACACTCAGGCTGATATGTGGTAAGATTAGGGACTATCCATTACAAAGCTCAATGCCATCTCAGACAAATCAGACTGCACGGTGTCACTCTAAATCAGGGGTTCCCAACATGGAGTCAACAGACCCCTCAGTTAATGGTAAGGCTCCATGGCATTACAAAGGTTGGGAACCCCTGATCTAAATATTTTATTTCCTTCATTATTGGATCACAGTGTCTATAGCGTGTACCATCGACAATTAATTGCCTTGGTTACTTCTACACCACCTTTCAAAGATGCGACCTCTATCTACCACCAAGAGCATGGGCAATAAGTGCATGAGAATACCATTCAAGTCACAGACCATCCTGTACTGAAAATTCCTTCATGATCATTAGGTGTAAGTCTAGGAACTCCATTGCCAACAGTACCGTGGATCTACCTTCACCAGAAGGACTGTAGTGATTCAAGAAGGTGGCTCACCACCCTTTACAATAAATACATGCCACAACAGCAATGTCCACATTCAAACAAGTAAGTAAACTAAAATAAGAATACATAGGCTACCTTGGTAATGCCAAACCTGTGAATTACACCACTTGGGATGGACATGAGAATTGGCACTGTTTGTTTCTAAGTAACAACCCATCCTCATATGGGCAGAGATCTATTCCTTCAATTTGATGAGGCAAAGTCTTGCTGCTCCCAATACAGTAGTGCTGTGGGAGCATCTCTACCTTACAGCTGCTGTGATTTATAAGCAACACCTTTCTTAAGAGCAGGTAACAACAGAAAACAAGTACTAATCATGTTGATGATGTCCAGAATTAAGTAACTGCAAGTCAGTGTTTAGAGAATAGGACAAAAATGCACTAGTCGCTGATGTTGGGCTTTAAATTTGTTCGTTTGACTGTTAGCCAAATGAGGTCATTTTTACTCCTTTCATTATATTCCACTCCAGGTGAATGGTTAATAGGTTTTTCATTCCAATGTGTTATATTTGATGTATTTGGACAGGGGCAAACTAATTTTCACTAAATGTTATCAGAAACAACTTCCACATTTGGTACTATTTGTGAAAAGAAAGGAAAGAAAATGGGTGTCAGTTATGACTTTCCTTTATGTGTATTTGAGATTTTCATAAGGAGCTTATTCAGCACAAAGAAACCATTTGGTTTCACTTACTGTTAAAGATTTAAGACTTCCTGTGGAAGTGGATGATTCAGATCACAACTATGTTTAGACTGCACAAAAAATATTTCTCTGTGTATTTTCTAAAGGCACTTTTAGGTTTTACATAGTCTCCACTATATTTATAACATGGAGGTACATGTTTATCTTTTTAAAAAGTTATTTATATCTCATAATACATCAAGGAAGGAATGTAGAAATGTAGCTGTAATTACATTTTAGTTGAGACTGGGCACTTAACTTACACTTTGTTTTTCTTTTGTCTGATTTTGGCTTGTGCTCAGGTACTTAACATGGATGTGGTTCTAAAGGATACAAGGAGCCCTCCACTGTCTATCCAAAGCAGCGTTCCAAACTCCCTGCTGGGTGAGCACTTCTAAAGATGGGGAATCCAATACAGCCTGGCACCACAGCACAGCTAATGAAGCTACAGCTGCCTCGTAATTTTTGCAACCCGAGTACAACCCTGGCCTTTGGTGCTGTGTGTTTCTGGAGTTGCCGTTTCCCCTCTGACCGCATGGGTTTCCTTTGGGTGACCTGTGTGGGTAGTTTAATTAACCTTCAGATGAATGGTAGAATCTAGGGGATATTAATAAGAATGTAAGGAGAATAAACTCGAATCAGTGTAAAACTGGTGCTTGATGTTCAGCATGGGCTTGATGGGTCAAAGGCCGTGTTTACCTCCTATAAGGTTCTATGATTTATAGGATTAAACAATTTGTAGATGCTGTTTTATGTAGCTAAATGAAAAGATTCTGTAGTTAGAAAATGCTAACAAAGAAATCTGCAAAGTGATTTGAGAGTCACTATAGTTACTTCCACAAGAGATCATTTTAATGCCTATGGTTCAGATTTAATTTTTTAAAATTGCATTGACTGAAGGATTTTTTTCAGAGCACTGTTCAGAGTCTGTGAGATGCAGTGGTTGCATTCTTGCCCCTAAATGCTCATTTATAAAATCAAGGGTAATGGACAGAAGAGATACATTTTCATCTCTTGACCAGTCTAACTTGAAAACAAATTATTTTGTTGTTTGTGGAGGTTTGCTGTGCCTCAGCGATCATGCTTCAAAAACGGTTTGCTTCCAAATGTCTTGGAACTTCCAAAGATTTTAAAAGCATTTTACACATTCAAGTCTTCTTTTCTGCGTCCACACAAACAATACTGCATTAGGTGCAGTTCTGAAAAAATCCTACCTCAGGAAGGATATAGCTATACATAAAAGATGCAAAAAGGGGCGATAATAATGAGCCAAGTAAAGAACAATGCATACTGCATTAGGATATGACTCAAACATGAGTGTGATTCAGAGATTTGGATGATCACTTGGTGCCTTCAGATTAAATGTAAAAGAGGAAGGGTGAAACTCAAGCTGATTTGCATGAGGAATAATATTAGTTATTCTATTCAAATTCCCATTATTATCAATGACTGACATGTCACAATTGTCAAGTGGGCCTGCTGGAGTATTCTGGTTGCCGGTGATAGGCCTATTTCTAGAATTAATATGTACTTTGAAGTCCAATTTCAAAACAAAAGGTGGTCCAAATGAAAGGTCTTGACCCAAAAAGATCAACTGTCCATTTCCCTCCATTAATGTTGCCTGACTCAGTGAGTTCCTCCAGCACCTCTGGCGTTGTTCAAGAGATCTGCAATCTCTTGTGGCTTCTTCTTCTTAGAAGTTCAGTTGTTGGTCTAGGATAGAGCTGGTTTGTGCATGCAACAAATCTCTGAACAATTTTAGCTATGAAAGACCAAAGGGATATTTTAAGATTGCATTGAATCATATTTTTGTTTAGTTATGAATTATAGTGACAGGACAATATTACTATACACTTTGTTTGCAATGGGTCTGCACATGGTGCCCAGAGCCATATCTAGTGTCCACCTACAGTTTATCATCCTTTCTTGAAGACTCCTTCCATCTCATAGTGCAGCAATGTAGACTGCATGACAACTAGATATAAACTGCAAAGTATGGAGGAAAAGCTGGTCCTGAATCGCTGAGTGTGTGCCTTCAGGCTTCTGTACCTCCTCCCTGATGGTAAAGGTGAGAAAAGGGCATGCCCTCTGTGGTAAACCATGTATACCTGTCTGGACACGCCCCTCTGCTGACTGCTCCTGTGGCTCCTCCCACAGACCCCTGTATAATGGCGATTGGAGGCACTGCTCCTCCCTCAGTCTCCAGGATGTTGTGTGGTGGTCTCTTGCTGCTAATCGTGGTCTCTTGCAGCTAATAAAAGCCTATCATTCGCCTCCCATCTCCGAGAGATATTAATGGTGCATCAGCCAATTCACCCCCTCTGCCCACCTGTCTGTCCTTTCGATAGGATGTATACCCTTGAATATTCATTTCCCAGCGCTGTTCCTCTTGTAGCCATGTCTCTGTTATTCCTACAACATCATACTTGCCAATTTTCAACAGAGCCTCAAGCTCATCCACTTTATTTCTTATACTTTGTGCATTCATATATAATACTTATAATCCATTACTCCCCTCACCTTTCATGTCGATTCCTATTGCACTTGGCCATACACTCTGATCCCTTCCTGAGCTTTCTGCCCCGTTAATTCTGTTGTCTTTCTTAACATTTCTTATTCTCTCTTTCCCTTTAACTCCATCCCTATATTTCCAGTTCGTCTCCTCCCCCCACTACTTAGTTTAAACACACCCGTGTAACAGTGGCAAACCTGCCTGCCAAAATGCTGGTCCCCCGCCTGTTAAGGTGCAACCCATCCCTTTTGTACAATTCATCCTTACCCCAAAACAGATCCCAGTGGTCTAAGAATCTAAATCCCTGCTTCCCACACCAGCTCCTCAGCCATACATTGAGATCCCACATCTCCCTGTCCCTGCCCTCACCCAGCACGAGGAACTGGAAGCAAACCGCAGATAACCACCCTTGAGGTCCTGCTTTTCAGCCTTCTTCCAAGTTCTCTGAAGTCACGCTGCAGAATTTCTTTCCTCTTCTTCCCGACATCATTTGTGCCGACATGCACTACCACTTCCGGCTGTTCGCCTTCACCCTTGAGGATGCCCTGCAATCGGTCCATGACGTCCTGAATCCTGGCACCAGGGAGGCAACACACCATCCTTAAATCCTGCCTGTTGCCACAGAATTCCCTTTCTGTACCTCTCACAATGGAGTCCCCTACGACCACAGCTCTCCCTGACTTCTGTCTCCTCGGCTTTGCTTCAGTGCCAATTTTTAACTCGCAGACCTGTCCGCCTCTCAGACTGGTAGTGTCTTCTGTCCTGACAGCTTCCAAGAGGGTGAACCTGTTTTCAAGAGGTACATCCCCCTGATGCACCATCAATGTAGTTCACCACACCCCCAGATGTACCTCTTTAGTTGCTGTCTGGCCTGCTATTCCTCCAGCATTTTGTGTGTGTTGCTCGGATTTCCAGCATCTGCAGATTTTCTCTTGTTTGTGTTAGCAGATACATTGGTTATGATCTTACAAGAATCATTTGATTCTTGCATTCTTTGAAGAATGCTCCACTCCACCCTTTAAGAAGGGAGGAAGGCAAAAGAAAATAAATTAATGGCATGTTAGCCTAACCTGAGTGGTTGGGAAAGTGTTGAAGTCCATTATTAAGGACGAGGTTTCGGGCTACTTGGAAACTAATAATCAAATAAGTCAAAGTCAGCATGGATTCTGTGAAAGGAAATCTTGCCTGACAAATGTGTTAGAGTTCTTTGAGGAAGTAACAAGCAAGGTGGACAAAGGAGAGGCAGTGGATATTATTTACTTGGATGTTCAGAAGGCAATTGATAAGGTGTCCACACATGATGCTGTTTTACAAGATCAAATCCCATGGCATTACAGGAAAAATACTGGCATAGATAGAGGAATGGCTGACAGTCAGGAGGCAGTGAGTGGGAATAAAGGACCTTTTCTGGTCAGCTGCCAGTGACTAGTGGTGTTCCTCAGGGATCAGTATTGGGACGGCTACTTTTCACATTGTTTGTCAGTGATTTAGATCATGGAATTAATGGCTGTATGGCAAAGTTTGCAGATGATACGAAGATGGAGGGATAGGTAGTGCTGAGAAAATAATGTGATTGCAGAAGGACAATTTGTAAGAATGAGCAAAAAAAGTGGCAGATGGAATACAGTGTTGGAAAATGTATGATAATGCATTTTGGTAAAAGGATCAAAAGTGCTGACTATTATCTAAATGGGGAGAAAATACAAACATCAGAGGTGCAAAGGGACTTAGGAGTCCTCGTGCAGGACTCCCAGAAGGTTAATTTACATGTTGAGTCTGGTAAAGAGGCAAATGCAATGTTGGCATTCATTTCAAAGGGAATAGAATATAAAAACGTGGAGATAATGCTGAGGCTTTATAAGTCACTAATCAGGCCACACTTAGAGTATTGTCAACATTTTTCAGCCCTGTATCTCAGAAAGGATGTGTTATCATTGGAGAGAGTTCAGAGGAGGTTCACGAGGATGATTCCAGGAATGAAGGTGTTAACATATGAGGAGCATTTGGTGGCTCTGGACCTGTGTGCATCAGAATTTAGAAGAATGCATGGGGATCTCATTAAAACCTACCAAATGTTGAAAGGACTAGACAAGGTGGATGTGGAGAGGATGTTTCCTACAGTGAAGGTGTCTAGAATTTGAGGGCACAGCCTCAGAATTGAGAGGGTGACCCTTTCAATGATGATGGATGATGGAATAAATGGCTGATGATGGGATGATTTAGATGATGGAATAGACAGCATTGATGCCAAGTTTGCAGATGATACAAAGATTGGTGGAGGGGCAGGTAGTATTGAGGAAACAGGTAGGCTGCAGAAGGACTTAGACAACTTAGGAGAATGGACAAGAAAGTGACAAATGAAATTCAATGTTGGAAAATGCATGGTCATGCACTTTGGTAGTAGAAATAAATGTGCAGACTATTACCTAAATGGGGAAAAATCCAAAAATCTGAGATGGATTAACATGTGATAAAGGTTAACTTGCAGATTGAGTTTGTGGTGAGGAAAGCAAATACAACATTTAGCACTCATCTCAAGAGGTCTTGAATACAAGAACAGAGATGTGATGCTGAGGCTTTATAAGGCACTAGTGAGTCCTCACCTTGAGTATTGTGAACAATTTTGGGCTCCTCACCTAAGAAAAGATGTCCTGGCATTGAAGAGGGTCCAGAGGTGGTTCACAAGGATGATTCCAGAAATTGTATCATTGTTATTGTACAAGGAATGTTTGATAGGACTGTACTCGCTGGAATTTAGAAGAATGAGGGGGGAATTTCATTGAAACCTTTTGAATGTTAAAAGGCCTAAACAGTGTAGATGTTGGAAGGACGTTTCCCATGGTGGGGGAGCCTAGGACAAGAGGGCACAGCCTCAGGATAGATGGACATCCATTTAAAATAGATGAGGAGAAATTTCTTTAGCCAAAAGATGGCAAATTTGTAGAATTTGTTACCACAGGCAGCTGTGGAGGCCAGGTCGTTAGGTGTACTTAAGGCACAAATTGATTGGCTCTTGATTGGACATGGCATCAAAGGTTATGGGGAGAAGGCCACAGAATGGGGTTGAGGAGGGGTAAAAAGGATCAGCCATGATTAGATGCGCAGCAGACTTGATGGGCCAAATGGCCTAATTCTGCTCCTGTGTTTTATGGTCTTATTATGATCTTTATAACAGAAATAAGGAGGAATTGTTTTACACAGAGAGTGTTAAATCTGTGAAATGCTCTGCCACAGACAGCTGTGGAGGCTGAGACCGGGGGTATATTTAAAGCAAAACTTGATAGTTTCCTGATTGGTCAGGGCATCAAAGATTATGGTGAGAAGGTAGGTTTATGGGGTTGAGTGAGATCTGGGATCAGCCATGATGGAATGGTGGAGCAGACTCAATGGGCTGAATGGCCTAATTCTGCTCCTATGTCTTATGGTTTTTTGGTCTAATGTTAAAATTACCCAGGTATGGCCTCTTCAGTAAAGCAGGACAAATCTAATTAGTCTACTCCAAATCAGCAGCGAAGTGTTGGAAACTCTCATCCAATATGTATCAAGTAATACTGACTCACCAGTGTCCAAACTGGGGTTCACCAGAACCTCTCCATTCCAGACATCATCACAACCTTGATCCAAACATGGATGAGACAGCTGGATTTCAGACTGGCACTTCACCCAATGCCCAAAACATTTCTGGGACATAGTGGTTGTAATGAAAACCATCTGCAAAATGCACTACAGTTACTTGCACAAGTTTTTTCAGTAGCATCTGCCATACCATAACCTGCACCACCATAGGGACAAGAGCACCAGGCGTGCTGCAGCAGTTCCAGAAAGTGGTTCATACCTTCAGCACTGAAGACTATATGCATTCAACTAGTCAATAGCAAATGTCCTCTACCTCTTGCCAATATATTCTTACAAGGACTTATACAGTGACTGTACCAAGTGTCATTACTGTTCATTTTTTTAAATTTGGTATACAAGCAGATAATACGGTAGAGAGCAGACATGTTCAAACAGAGAAATAAAAGAGTTAACATTTTGGATGTGGACCCTTGGTCAGAACAAATTACTAAAAGACTTTAATTTAAATAAAACTATGTGTTATCTTAGAATGTTCCAAACTAGCATTAATGAAATGCTGTGACTATTGTAAGATCAGCCTGGATTTTCCCTTTTGGTCTTCAAGCCTTCTGTGGACTATTTTGAAAACTATTTTCATTTGATTTTGGATTTTTTTTATCGTTTTCCAAAACTCAGTTCATATAATTCAATTATACAGTGAGACTTGTATTTATCCCTTCGTCAAGGATGTCACAGCCTATGATTCATGGTGTATAATTTATCTGTGTAGATATAGTCTTAAAAACATTAAGGCACTCATTTTACTATAACAGTAACAACACTGTACATGTTGTTAGTATTCAAGGCACTTCACAGGGGAATTATCAAAAGAAATTTGACCCTGAATAACTTGAGATAATGGGAAAGATGATGGAAAGCTGAAGCAATATTCTAAAGAATTATAGAAAGTTGGAACACTTTAATGGAGAAATTGCAAATCTTGGAGCCAATACATTTAAAATTATGATGAGAAAAAAATTACTGGGAAAGCCCAGTAGATCAGATTTGGAAAGAGCTTGAGGAGGTCACAAGATAAACAGATGTCCAGAACAGTCATAAAACAGAAGGATATGAGAACAAAGAGAATCTTGAAGCATTACAGGAGAGCTAGTCCAGACAGGTTAGACTCGGTGCAAGTTGGAACATGGAGCAGTAGAGATTTGGCTGAGTTCGGATTTATGGGTGGTCTGAGGTTAGAGCTGGCTTAGCGAACACTGTGAAATCCAAGTCTAGAAATAACTAGGGTACAAATGATGGTTCCAGCAACAGAAAACCTGGAGTATGCAGTAGATGAAAACTAGAGGAGGGCCAAGGATAGTACCTTGGAGGACACCGAGGTACTTGCGAGCGAATGAGAAAACAAACCATTACAAAAGAATCTCTGTCCAAGACTGGAGAAATAAGAATGAAAGTCAAGAACGGCTATATATTCACACATACTTAAGTCCTGCAGACCAGCACAGAAATGCAAACTGATTATCACGTTCTCAGTCACTTTGACCTTAAGTAAGTCTCATCGAGTTTTGATTCATATTTCAGTTACTAAAATGATACATTGAAGTTAAGACAAATTTCTTTAATACTTAGCATACCACATAATCTTCAACAGTAAATACTTCTAGACCAGTGGTTCCCAACGTGGGGCGTACGCCCCACAGGGGGGTAATTTGATTTTTAAGGGGGGCAATTCGAGAATGAGTTATTAGCAGTGAATTTTTTCTAGTAAGTCTGTGTGAGTATGAATGTGTGTGCGAGTTAATACATATGTGTATATACAGTATGCATACATAAAAAACTTGTATGTACATGTGTAATTGCGTATGTACTGTATATATAGTGTATCACCATCATTACAACCATCAAATGGCTTTCATAATTAAATTAATGAATTGACTGATGTAGGAAGGAACGAATGAACAAGTCCAAACGCGTAAGAAACTCGTACGAGGTCGCGCCAATGCTGCTTTTTGCAGTAGCTTTCGGTTCTTGGTGGTGTGAAGGTGTGTACATTGCGTCATCTCTTTTAAACGGTGTATCTGTCTTTGTATGCTGTAGAAACGAATCGGCATTGTTTTACTTATTTATTATTATTATTATTTTAATATCACTTAATGTTCTTTTTTTTACAATTTCTTAGTAATTTCTTCCTCAGAACTTTAACAGTCCTTTGGTTCTTTTATTTTTCTCTTTCATGAATGCCATGTTCTTTGGAAGCTTGTTTAAACCAAGTTAATGGTCTTTTAGGCTTCCTCCAGGTGAATAGGAGTTCACTTTTTGAATAATAAGAATTATATATCACCATAGGGGGCATCAGGATTTTAGAGGTGATTAGGTGGGGCATGGCCAAAAAAAGGTTGGGAACCACTGTTCTAGACCAATCCCGCAAGAAATCACAGCAACAGCCAAAAATGTTCAAAAAGCAATTAAGCCAGATGTAGTTGGTGATCGCTTTAAATATCTTTTATATGAATGAGTGTACTGTAGTGCAGAGAAAGGGCTTTAATTAGAGCTTTGAGCTCTGCTTGGGCATGGCAGGCAGTAAGTCAACATCGCGTGTTGAAAGCTTGTATAAAGAATCATGTGCTACAAATGTGTTCAGCTGTATTGTCACTATATCGGAGACAATTCAGCCACCAGCAGGCCAAAGTAATAGACACCACAAAACTAACATTTGCTGCCATATTCTTTATAAGAAAGCATTAATTTAAAAGATTCATTGTACTAGTACAGTGAATAGAATTAGGATTTATGATCACTTCCTATGCAAATTTATTCTTTAGCATTCCTCAATCCTGATTGAAGAATCCTATATAACAATGGTGCATAAGAAGTGAAGGCAAATCTGAAATTCAATATATAATTTTATACTCTCCTTGGTCAACAGATGGCAACTGAACTATTAGAATCTATTACTAAACAAGCCAGAAGTCTGATGTTCTGCCTCAAAAATGCATGTGACCAGATTATCTTTTTTTCAAAAAAATGCTGAAAATAAAAGATTTGCCTTTCTATAAATCCTTCCACATGTTTGTCAGGATCTTCCAAAGTATTTTACAGCTAATAAAATATCTTTGAAGAATGATATGGAAAATGTGGCAGCCAATATAAGATCATAATAAGATCTTATAAGCCAATATAAGATATAGGAATAAAATTAGGCTATTTGGCCCTTCGAGGCTACTCTGCCATTACATTGTGGCTGATCCATTTTTCCTCTCAGCTCTAATCTCCTGTCTTCTCCCCATATCCTTTCGTGCCCCGACAAAATTAAGAATCTACCAACCTCTGCCTTAAATATATATAAGGCCTCCACAGCTGACTGTGGCAAAAAAATTCTACAGATTCACCACTCTCTGGCTAAAGAAATTCCTCCTCATCTCCATTCTAAAAGGATGCCCCTCTATTCTGAGGCTGTATCCTCTGGTCCTAGATTCTTCCACCATGGGAAACGTTCTCCTCCTCCACTCCATCAAGGCCTTTCAACATTCGATAGGTTTCAATTAGGTCAACTCTCATTCTTCTAAATTCTACTGAATACAGGGCTTTATGTGACAAGCCAACCAATCCTGGAATCATTTTCATGAACCTCCGAGAATCATTTTCAGTTTCAGCACTTCCTTTATGACATAAAGGGCCCAAAACTGCTCACAATACTCCAACTGAGACCTGACCAGAACTTTATAAAATCTCAACATTACATCCTTACTTTATACTCTAGTCCTCTTGCAAGAATACTAACATCACATTTGCCTTCCTCAGCACAGACTCAATCTGCAAATTAACTTTAGAGAATCCTGCACAAGGACTCCCAAATTCCTTTGCTCCTCTTTTTCATATTTTCTCTTCATTTAGAAAATATTCAACCCTTTAATTTCTTCTACCAAAGTGCACTACCATACACTTTCTGACACTGCATTCTCTCTGCCACTTCTTTACCCATTCTCCTAATCTGTCTAAGTCCTTCTGTAGCTTCTCTACGTCCTCAAAAACTACCTGCTCTTCCACCTATTTGCAAACTTTGCAATAAATCCATCAATTCCATCATCCAAATCACTAGCCATCTTCAGGAGCAGCTCTATTTCTATGTTTAGTATCTTTTTTTTTAACCTCATTAGGGTTCTTTGAAGTCCCTGACCTGAAGTTACACTCTGACTTCAGTTCTTTGCCCGAAAGGTACCCGCTCTCGGGGTCTCACGACTGGCTGCTATTCGATATGCTTAGGACAGGGCCTAGAAGACTAGTGTGCCTTCAGGGTGTCGGATTTTCATAACTCTGGAGGCAAACGAACTCGAGGATGGTGCCACCGCCTGGTGCGTTGTGGGAGACAGAAGATAAAACAACGAGCTGGCTGCTGGCTGTGTGCCCAGGGACCCAAGTTCTTTGGGCACGGAGCTCAGAAGAAGCGACGCAACAGACTTTTAACACCATAAGTCACCGAGTTGTTTTTTATGTCTCCCTTCTCGCAATGAAACGGGGACACCTCTTTTTCCTTTGTTACGGTGAGAGAGAGAGAGCCTGTGGTGTGTTGAATTACCAGGTGAACGAGTAGTCTTTCGGGTACTGCAAGTCTGTGTCTTTATTGATGCTTTGCTCCTGCTTATGCATGGGTGGGGGGAGCTGGGGGGCATTGGGGTTCTAACATTTAACTGTCATTCATTCTTTGGGGCACTCCTCTGTTTTTGTGTATATTTGCAAAGAAATTTTTTTTTAGCATGTATATTGTATACATTTCTCTGACATAAATGTACCTATTGAAACCTATTGAATTGAAAAGTCAAGTACACAACATCAACTGATTCTCCTTGTCTATCCTGCTTGTTATTCAAAGAATTCCAACAGATTTGTCAGGCAAGATTTTCCCTTGAGGAAACCATGCTGACTATGGCCTATTTTAATCATGTGCCTCCAAGTACCCTGAGACCTCTTCATTAATTATCAACCCCAACATCTTCCAAACCAATGAGGTCATACTAACTGGACTATAGTTTCCTTCCTGGTGCCTCTCTCCCATCTTGAAGAACAGAGTGACATTTACAATTTTCCAGTCTTCTGGAACCACTCCAGAATCTAGTGATTCTTGAAAGATCATTATTAATGCCTCCATAATCTCTTCAGCCTCCTCTTCCAGAACCCAGGGGTGTACACCATCTTGTCCAGGTGACTTAATTACCTTTAGACCTTCATGTTAACATTCTCCCTTGTACTTAATGACACCTGGAACTTCCACCATACAGCTAGTGTCTTCCACAGTGAAGACTGATGCAAAATATTTATTCAGTTCGTCTGCCATTTCATAGACCCCATTACTACCTCTCCAGCATCGTTTAATATCCGATATCAACTCTTGCCTCTCTTTTTCTTTTCATGTACCTGAATAAACTTTTGGTATTCTCGTTAATACTATTGGCTAGCTTACTTTTGTATTCCATCCTTACCTTCTTAATGACTTTTTTAGCTACCTTATGTTGGTTTTTAAAAGCTTCCCAATCCTCTAATTTACAGTTTTTTTTTACTCTATTATATGCCCTCTCTTTGGCTTATATATTGGCTTTTACTTCCCTTGTTAGCCATGGCTGTATCATCTTACCTTTAAAATACTTCTTCCTCTTTGTGATGTATATATCCTGTGCCTTCCAAATTGCTTCCAGAAATTCAAGCCATTGCTGCCCTGCCATCATCCCTGCCAGTGTTCTTTTCCAATCAATTCTGGACAGCTCCTCTCTCATGCCTCTGTAATTCCCTTTAATCCACTGCAATACTGATACATCTGACTTTAGCTTCTCCTTCTCAAATTTCAGGGTGAATTTGATCATATTATGTTCACTTGCCAGTAAGGATTTTTTTACCTAAAGCTCTCTAATCAATTCTGGTTCATTGCACAACACCCAGTTGGTGATAGCTGATCCCCTAGTAGGTTCAACCATGATCTGCTCTAAAAGCCATCTCATAGGCATTTTAGAAATTCACCCTCTTGGAATCCAGCACCAACCTGATTTTCCCAGTCTACCTACATATTGAAATCCTGCATGACTATTGTAACATTGTCCTTACGGCATGCATTTTCTATCTCCCATTGTCATTTATAGACCACAGCCTTACTACTGTTTGGGGATCTGTTTACAACTCCCATTAGGGTATTTTTACCCTTGCAATTCCTTAGCTCTATCCACAATGATTCAGCACCTTCTAACCCTATGTCACCTCTTTTTAATATATGTGCATAGCAAGTTCTGTGTTGAAGTCGAGTTTATTTTTATATATACAAGTACAGAAGTGAAGTGAGAAATGTAATTGCAGCAGTGTCACAGACACAAAGGATCTTGGTGATTGTAGTGCTGACTTGCAGCACACTGAAAAGCTTGAGCATGTAGATATCAAGGAAGAGGATGTGCTGGAGCTTTTGGAAAGCATCAAGTTGGATAAGTCGCCGGGTCCGGAAGAGATGTACCCCAGGCTACTGTGGGAGGCAACAGAGGAGATTACTCAGACTCTGGGAATGATCTTTGAATCGTCACCTGCACTTTGGTAAATCTGACCACCTCGCTGTGCTTCTACCAGCATACTGACAGAAACTGAAGAACGTGGCACCTGTGTAAAAGGCTAAGATGGGCTGTACGGCAGAAGTGAGGATTGCTTTGAGTCAGTGGGCTAGAACAGTGGTCCCCAACCACCGGGCCGTGGACCAGTACCGGGCCGCGAGGATCAGCTGACTCATATCGCTTCATACCACCAAATCATATCGTTTCCTCGCGGCCTGGTGTTTGGGGAGCACTGGGCTAGAACATGTTCAAGGATTCAAATCAGCAGGCATAAAGAAATACGCAGCAATCATCATGACTTCATAAGGACATGTGTAGATGAGTGCCATAACACCATCTTGAGTCTTCCACAACCAAGAGATTCATTTGTTAATCCAGCTGAGGGCTAGATCTGTGGCATTTAGGGCTGGCGACCCAAATTCATATCAGAAACCAGGTACGACCTCCAGAAGGTCATTGTGAATGCAAAGGGGCGATTTCAGACTAAACTGGAATTATAAATGGACATTCTTCAGCTACGCCAGGGCTTGCATAATATAAATTCATACAAGGCAAAATTGGATAGCACAAGTAACACTGAACCATCCTTCTGAATGAGCTCAATGCCTTTTATGCATGTTTTGATAGAGAAAACTATGACACACGCAAATAAATCCACAACATTCCAGATGACCCTGTAATTTCAGTCTCTGAGGCTCATATCCGGGCAACCTTTAGGAGGGTAAATTCACGAAAGGCATCTGGTCTGGATGGCTTCTTACTTCATTCCCCCCCCCATATGATCTCACCTATCACTGCCAGCTTGTATTCCTTCCCCTCCCCCACTTTTTTATTCTGGCTTCTGACCCCTTCCTTTCTAGTCCTGAAGAAAAGTCTCGGCCTGAAATGTTGACTTTTATTCTCTCCATAGATGCTGCCTGACCTGCTGTGTTCCTCCAGCATTTTATATGTGTTGCTCAAGATTTCCCGCACCTGCAGAATCCCTTATGTTTATGCGATGACCGTGTTTGTAATTTTGACTGAGAACTAAATATTGAAGGGAACGCCAAGATGAACTCACATACAGATTATTGCCCTGGGTTTTTTTCCGACCACCTAAGGCCCTGAGTTTAATATTTATCCAAATGATGGTAACTTCACCAGTGCAGTTTTACACCCTGTACTCTCATGACTATGTGTCCAGATTTTCCTCTAACTCCATCAAAGACCCCACCCACTCTGGACATTTTTTCTTCTCCCCTTCTCTTCGAGCTTGAAAGCATACACCATCAGGCTCCAGGGCAGCTTCTACCCTGCTGTTATAAGACTATTAAATGGTTCCCTAGTACTATTAAAATGAGGTCCTGGCCACACAATCCACCTCGTGAAGAGCTTGTGAGCCATATTTCAAATAATAATGAGTCAGAGTACAGGAAGGAGTTAGAGAGCTTAGTAACATGGTGTCATGGTAACAATGTCAGCTAAACAATAATTGGTCATTGCCTTCCAGAAAGGGACCTGTGCACACGTTCCTGTCCAAATCAATAATCCCGGGGTTGTGAGGGCTGAGAACTTCAGGTTCCAATGAGTGAATAGCCTTTCCTGGTCGAGCTATGTAGACACACTGGTCATGAAAGTTCACATTCTTTCTACTTCCTCAGGAAGCTAAAGAAATTTGGCATATCCCCATGGACCATTATCAATTTTAATTGATGCACCATAGAAAGCCTTCTAATGGAATGCATAACAACTCGGTGTGGTAACTGCTCTGCATGTGACTGCAAGAAACTGCAGAGGGTTGTGGACACAGCTCAACACATCATGGAAACTAGCATCCCCTCCACAGATTCTGCCTAGACTTCTTGCTGCCTGCATAATTAAGCCAGCCACTCCAGCTATATTCTCTTCTCCCCATTCCAAGTCAAGTCACTTTTTATTGTCATTTCGACCATAACTGCTGGTACAGTACACAGTAAAAACGAGACAATGTTTTTCAGGACCATAGTGCTACATGAAACAGTACAAAAACTACACTGAATTACGTAAAAACAACACAGAAAAAAAAACTACACTGGACTACAGACCTACCCAGTACAGCATAAAGTGCACAAAACAGTGCAAGTGTTACAATAAATAATAAACAAGACAATAGGCACAGTAGAGAGCAGTAATTTGGTGTCAGTCCAGGCTCTGGGTATTGAGGAGTCTGATAGCTTGGGGGAAGAAACTGTTACATAGTCTGGTCATGAGAGCCTGAATGCTTCGGAGCTTTTTCCCAGATGGCAGGAGGGAGAAGAGTTTGTATGAGGGGTGCGTGGGGTCCTTCATAACGCTGTTTGCTTTGCGGATGCAGTGTGTAGTGTAAAGGTCCATGATGGCGGGAAGAGAGATCCCGATGATCTTCTCAGCTGACCTCACGATCCGCTGCAGGGTCTTGCGATCCGAGATGGTGCAATTTCCAAACCATTGAGTAGAAGATACAAACACCTGAAAACATATACCGTCAAGCTCAAGGACAACTTCTACTCTGTTATTAAATAGTTCCCTAGTACGATAAGATGGATTCTTGACTTCATGCCATTAGGAGCTTGCACTTTACTGTATAGCTGCATTGCATTTTCTCTGTAGCTGTTACACTTTATTCTGCATTGTTTTAGCCTGTTCTGTCTGATGATTTGTTCTGTATGCAAGTGAAGCTTTCACTGTATTTCAATACATGTGACAATAAACCAGTTCCAATTCCAGTTCCCTCATTACTGTATCAGAGTATCAGCCTGAAATATTTGAAGAGAAAGTTAGTTCCACATCCTAATTATTATGATGCTCAGACTCCCCTCACCTGGGTCACTACAGATATTACACCAATTTACAGTTGTACGGTATCTCCATGCGAAGAAAATTAGTTAATTTTGCAAAGGGGTTAAAATGCTGAACAGGAAATGGAGAAACTTGAAGCAGAGGGAACTAAAGGTTTGGCCATTTTCTCTGTTGTTCTTCGCTCATTCACCATTACAGAATTAATTTCCAAGCCTCGTTAAACTCTGCTGCAGAAAACAAACTACCTAGGCTTAGGCTAGCCTTAGTTCCAGAAAACAATGGAATATTTATCAGTCACAAGGGCAACAAATTAAAAAAATATCAGTCTGATTGTCCTTAACATTTTGTAGCTAATCGTTATCCATTGATACCTGATGAAGGATACACCTATTTTCTATGAGATCAGTATCAAACCCAGACCACAGTCTTCCAGCCAGTACCTGGTGTCAATATTCCTGCCCAAAGCTTGTGTGGTTAAAAAAGAAAATCAAAGTTATAAGTCAAACACAACATATTCATCAGACATTAAGCTCTCACGACTTGGCATGTGTTCCTCTATCACAAAATATGTAACACTCAGGAGAACTTTCTGATGTTGTTGGTAATTTAATGCAGCACCCATGTAACTAAAGATAATTGTGTTCCTTATTTATCATTTTAACCCCACACTGCAACCTAAACAGGAACTTCTTAGGATTTTCCTTCTTCAGTTAACCAATACATAATAAAGAACCTCAAATATAGATGGTGGAAAATAGCTGCTTAATCAAGCACTCATTGTTTTAAAGAGGAAACTAAATAAAAAATTTCTGGTGGAAAAAGTCAGCTTTTCCAAAATATGGGAAATTGAAATCAATGTAAGGTGGCAGATACATTAAGAAGAATGTTTAAGCAATTGACCTTAGCACATTTCGCAAATAGTAATGCTATTTGGAACTGAGTAAGCCTGCTTGACAAACACTGGGCTTCAATAACATATTTCCTGCGCATTTTGATTTGTGGCTACCAAATGTTATTCGCATGAAAGCTAAAAGGCTTCAATTTTAAGTCATATCATTTTGTACTCGTCTGCACTGTTCTGATTTCTAAGCCATCTTCCTCTTAAATGAAATTTTAAGATGTATTAAATGGAAGTGAAGGAATAGGTTATAAACAATTTAGTAACATTATCTCTCTCTCTCTCCAGAAGATTTTGACTCTTTAGTACTGATTGTTTATGACCAGGAATGGCACATGGTAGCCAATTTATTTTCAGTCCTTGTAAAATGGTCCACATATTTCCCCTCCGCTTTCATGCTGGGGCTTAAAGGTTTAAGCTATGAGGCAGGTTGCATAAATGTAGCTTATGTTTCCTGAAGCTGAGAGACAATTTAATGCAAGTGGTTAAAACGACAAAAGTAATTGATGAAGCAGATCTATGGACGTCATTTCTGCTAGTACAACATACAGTAAATTTAGAATGACAGCCAGGCAGCCCAGGAGTGAGATCAAGGAACAGTTCTTGCCACAAAAGGTGGTGGAAAGCACTGGAACCCTGTCTACCATGAGGATGTGGGACAATTAAACCTTTCAAAACTAATGTTGACAGTTTTATGTTTGGAAACTATATTAAGGTTACAGAAACAAAATAAATGGATATGCTTTATGCTTCAGTCAAAATTGAACAGACTGTGTTTTATTCATCCTTCAAGATCTTGGCTTCACTGCCCCATCCAACACTTCTCACCCACCCCTAACTACTCTTGAATTGAGTGGCTCATTAGGCTATTCCAGAGGTCATTTAAGAGTCAAACACACTGCTGGTCCTGGAGACATATATATGACAGACCAGATAATAAATTTCCTTGCTTAGAGAATATTATTGAACCACATGGATTTTTCCAACAATTTGGTAGCATTGTGGTCATTATTACTAATGGCTAGCTTTTCAATTGTAGGTTCTTAACTGAATTTAAATTCCATTATTGCCACAGTAAGATGTAAACTCAGATCTCTGGAATGTTAGTCCAAGCCTCTGGATTAACTGTCTGGTAATCTAACTGCTGCATCATTGCAGTACCCGGCTGAGGTACCAAGTGCCTGCTCGCGCTTCTGCATTGCTTGTCAAAGAAGCAACAGTTGGAACCTTGAGTACATGCAGAAAGAGTGCACAGAACGCACCACCTACCCACTCTCTGTCCCACCTACCCACTCTCTGCCCCACCTACCCACTCTCTGCCCCACCTGTGGCAAAATCTGCAGATCGCACTTTGGCTTCATTAGACCATAGAAGCAACATCTCTGGGGTGAAAGAAGGTTATCCTGAACCTTTAGGGACCATCTAAGGAAAGCAGTAGAATAAAGCTCGCAGAATTAGAACACAGAGTTTGGATAGTCTTGAATAAGTTGCAGAATTACATCACAGTTAAATGAAGCTCAATAGTAGGAGTGACATTTTTATGATGGCGTAGCAAATGCAGAGGCAATTTCTGTTAACAGGAGAAATTAAGATCTCCCAATTAAATCCTGTAATTGGTTGGTGGGACAATTGAAAGAGTGCTGCTTTTGTTCCCATAGCAAAAAAAGTAAGTCCAGAGATATGTGTTCACAGTGGGAGCTGGCCGGAACTGCCATACCCGCACCATCTTTGTCATACTGTGTGCAGAGAAGGTCTACTGAATGTGGGGGCCATCTTGCCAACAGAATAAAAACATATAATTGAGATGAAGAACAAGTGCGGAGGAGGAATGTGTGGGGATGCAGTGGTGTAATGGAGAATGTGAACTTCGGTGTATGTGGCTACACACGAGCCGAGCAGAAAATGGCCTCCATGCCAGTGTGTGCAGGATATCCAACTAGGTGAGATTCACAGGAAAACTATTGAACAAATGTTTTAACCACTGGTATATCTATCAATCAAATTTTGGCATTAAATAAATGTGAAAATCAAAATGAGTCTGGAGACCCTATAATACATTTCTGATACATTGATTCTGATTTTTTTTGAGTGCCTGTCAGCAGTCACTCTCCAGGCATAGGACTTCAGATACAGTTGGCCGTTGGAAGCACATCATGCAGTGACAGGGTAGTAGGAGGTGAGAGGTTATTTAATGAAATCAATTAGCAGTTTTGATGTACGGAACTGAGGCTGCAATTACTTTTTTGAACTTGCATCATTGTAGGCAGGCACCAGCACTTCCATTATGCTTTGGGCTTTCAAAATGGTTGTAGTGTTCCCAGGAAGGGCCGAAGAGCTGTCTAAGTACATTTTAGGGGAGTAATCAAGATTTGACATCAAACACTGAAAACAAAATTTCAAAGCAGACAGAATTTTGATGTATTGGCATTCAACAAAACTAAAACAATCCTTGAACAGAACTAGAGACCAACATTTTTAGACTCTAAAGGAATCGTGGTATATCAAAATGAGGCAGGAAAGTGGATTCAGTGTAAATTAGCCAGTATTTTCTGACGAGTCAAAATTGGGTGCTGCAGGCTCATTGGGCCATAAGAATCTGTATTTATTTATTTATCCCCAAATAAATAAACCTAAGGACAATTGTGGAACATAACTTCTATCATATCTGAGATCAAGTCCTGCAATCATTCCACGTTAGCAATCCAGATATCATCATCTGCAACCAACAAATGCCTGTTTAGAACGTCTCCTGCCATGTTGCCAAGACAGCATTTTGTTACTAGACCCAGGTATTCTTGATCAATGCGTGAATAATAAAGAACTACCCCATAAAAGCTTACTTTACTGAAGAAGGTAATGTATTTAAAGAGGAGAAAATTAACAAAATGCAGTTTAAGCAAAATAAATTCCCTCAAAGCTTTGCTTACACATGATATAGGGAAAATCTAATGCACAGCTGACTCTCACCAGTGTTGCTACAGAGTCTCTAAAAATGTAAGATTAATCTTCTAGATATTGCTACAAGCAATGAAAGACAAAAATCATCAGGATATTTGAAATATACATTTTTCTTTTTAATTTTCTTCAGTGCATTTGTATGTTAGTCATAAAGCTGTGACATATGGACAAGGACATAGGCTGGAGATTATGTGATTATATCTCTAAAATTACAAATATCCGCTGTTAGCAATCTCTTTCACTCTTGTTACCTGTACATTCAACATGAATATAAAACCCTTGCATCCAAATACCTTGAAATCCAAAAGTAAGACAAAGTTATTCCACAACGGGCCAACAATGTGAAACATGAAGAAGTTTAGACCACAATCACAACCACAAATACGTTGAAATATTACATTAAGTACTTGGAATTTCTGCAATGAGATGAATGATATCACAATGAACCTCAAAAACACACTATATATGTAGCTGAATTTGTGTAAGTCCCTCCTGTAATGATGGTGATAAGTGGTTTTGGTTATTAGATTCCTCTGATGTCTGGATAGGTGAGGTCCATAAGAAATCTTTTATTTATAGAAATGTGTAGTAACTCATAAAGGGATACTAATTGTTTTGCTGTTAAAGAAATGAATTCTCAGGTATACTCACATCAAGGGCAGAATCATGGTTGAGGAAATTTTCGAAGTTCTTTATTCAGCAGGCACTGATTTGTTCCACTCTTCTATTTGTGTTGGAGGTTTATCTGATTTATAATACGCACCTCAAAGCACTCGAGAAGTACCAACCCTACAAAATCCACCATGTCCTTTGGCAACATAAACCAATGTCAGCATGGTCTTCTAGGCTAAAAAAGCTTGAAGAATGCTTCTAAACTTCCTTAAAAAGCACCCTCACTAGCTCATTAGAGTGCTTGATCCAAGACAACTCAAATTGACAGAGCAATACCCACTGAGTCATAAAGCCATACTGCACAGATAACAACACACACAAAATGCTGGTGGAACGCAGCAGGCCAGGCAGCATCTATAGGGAGAAGCGCTGTCGACGTTTCGGGCCGAGACCCTTCGTCAGGACTCTACACACATGTATCTGCACAGATACATGCTTTTCAGCTCATCAGCTCTGAGCTCTGATTACAAAAATACCAATTCTGTTCTCCTCTTATTCCCTTCCGCTCACATACTAGAGAGGATAGTTGAAGATTAGAGGATACCGTTGCTATGTGGGAGAAACTGAAGCACCAGAGGGAAATCCACATGGAGAACGTGCAAACTCCACACAGGCAATACTGAAGTCAGGATTGAACCTGGGTGTGAGAGGGCAACCCCACCAGCTGTACCACTGTGCCACCTGTAACGAAACTCCAAGCACTTTGAGTTTCTTCATTCAGAGCTTGTGGAGGCCAAGAACGAATAGAGAAGGAATGTATACCCAGCTGTCCTAGCAGACCCACATCTTACACACCCACAGAAAGCTCGTTAGCAGTCTCAGACTCCCAGAATGCTTAAGGAAAAGCCTAAGAAAATGATTACAATGAAGTGTCTTAAATGTACGCAGAAGAAACTGCAGATGCTGGAACCTGGAAGATCTCAGCAGGTTGAGCAGTATTGGTGGAAGAAATAAAATTTTGACATTTCAGGCCAAACCCCTGCATCAGGACTGACAGAGGAGAGCCAAGATGGCCAGCAGAGAGGGAAAAGGGAGTGGCAAGGATGCTGAAGTGATTGGTAGACTGCGGAAGGGTGTAAGATGACAAGCAGTGAGTGCCAGATAGGGGGAGATGAGGGAGGTAAAATTGGAAGTCTTCAATGAACTTGGATTTGGACATCGACTATTTCCTTCCACCAGTGCTGCTCGAACTCTTGAGTTCATCTGGCAGAGCATGTTCTTAATGGAGGTAAGTTTTAATTCTTTGGAAATTGTTGCCTTTGTTAAAATTGACAATCTTCAATTTAAAACCCTCCACTTATAAAACATAGAACATGCTGTAGTATACAGTACAGGCTTTTCAGCAGACCATATTGTGCCAACCTTTTAACCTACAACCTTTTAACCTGGGTAGTGGTAGAGGCAGGTTTGGTATTGTCATTTAAAGTAAAATTGGATAGGTATATGGACAGGAAAGGAATGGAGGGTTATGGGCTGAGTGCAGGTCAGTGGGACTAGGTGAGAGTAAGCATTCGGCACGGACTAGAAGGGCCGAGATGGCCTGTTTCCGTGCTGTAATTGTTATATGGTTATATGGTTACAAGTTCAATTTAACCCTTCCCTCCCACATAGCTCTCCGTTTTTCTTTCATGCAATACTTTTGCAAAAGTCTTAGGCACATGTGTATACAGTACTGTATTTGTTAACATGGAGCAGAGAGCGAGTTAGTAAATCCAGCAGGAGCACTGGGAATGGCGAGGGTAGAGCACTGCAGGAAGGGTGTGGGACTGCTGGCAGACAAGGAGTGCAGGGGCCGGGGGATGGTGCAGGAGCAGACACACCCAGCCCTGAGACGCCAGGATCGGTCATTTGATTCCAAACAACTGTTTTACAGAATATCTCTCTGGTGCTTCCCGCTCACTCCCCTCCCCCTTCCCCCCTCCCCATCTCTGATTCCCCTCTCCCTGCCCCCTTCCCACTCCCAATGCTCGATAGAGACCCAAATCAGAATCAGGTTTATCAGCACTCACATTTGTCATTAAATTTGATTTTTTTTCGGCTGCAGTTTAGTCCAATACATAAAATTACTACAGTACTGTGCACAAGTCTTGAGCACCCTAGCTATACATATATATATATATATTTACACACGTGCCTAAGGCTTTTGCACAGTACTGTACATGTGCCTATATAAGAAACTTGTATGGTAACTTTCATGATGCTGGGTGCCCAAATTCTTTGAACATGTTCTGTACTGTCATTATAATACAAAAACTATGACAGTCAGAGTGGGCACAGTAAATTCCATAGACAGCAGGGAGATAATGAGCAAATAATTTCTTATTGCTATATTGATTTAGGGATAGCATTGTGCATGGAACAGGGAATTACTCCCTCATTTAACTTTAAAGTCCCTAGCGATCTTTTACATTCAGCCCAAGTCTTAAAATCTCTTGCAAGCGATGCCAACTCTGATGTCATAGAATTCATTCCTGGGAATTCTTCAGATTTGACCTGCAATCTGGTCCTATATGAAAGATGCTGGAGCTCCAGGTCCTCATCAAGAATACGCCTCACAGAGCCAGGTGTAGAACACCCAGTTTTACAGCTCTGTCTGTGTCCATTCGGAAGAAACTGATTAAAGGTCATCCTACGGATGCACAGCAGAGAGCATCCTAAGAAGCTGCGTCATTGCTTAGTACGGAAACTGCGCTGTAGCAGATAGGAAGGTTCTGCAACAGGTGGCCAAAACTGCCCAACACATCACTGGTACCAGCCTACCCTCCATCAAGGACGTACATACAGAAAGATGCCAGGAAAGGGCCAGTAATATCATGAGGGATCTCACACACCCACCCTGCCCATGGACTGTTCGTCCCACTCCCATCAAGCAGGAGGCTACGTAGCATCCACACCAGGGATGCCAGACTGAAAAGCAGTTACTTTCCCCAAACAATAAGGCTAATCAACACCTCCAGTTGATCAGCCTCTAGTTCATCACATCAAGTCAAATTTATTGTCATTTAACTATACACATCTATATAATGGATATCACCATAAAATATATATAGAAATGAGATAACGTATCTTTCCTCCACCCTCACCCTGAACACCTGCGTGCCTCAAGGCTGTGTGGTGAGCCCTCCTCTGTACTCCCTTTTCACCTATGACTGCGTTCCTGTACATGGTTCTAACTCCATAATCAAGTTCACAGACGACACCACGGTAATTGGCCTGATCAGAGGGGATGACGAGACGGCCTACAGGGACAAGGTCCAGCACTTGGCCGCGTGGTGTGCCGACAGCAACCTGGCCCTTAACACCCAGAAGATCAAGATCAAGATCAATTGTGGACTTAAGGCATGCTAGGAGCCACACTCACGTCCCCATCTACATCAATGGAGCTGTAGTGGAGTGTGTTTCAAGCTTCAAATTCCTTGGTGTCCACATTTCCGAGGATCTCACCTGGTCCCTGAACTCCTCCATCCTGATCAAACAGGCACAACAGTGCCTTTATTTCCTGCAGAGCATCAAGAAAGCTCACCTCTGTCCCAGGATACTGACGGACTTTTACCGCTGTACCATTGAGAGCATACTCACCAACTGCATCTCAGTGTGGAATGGCAATTGTCCCTTATCGGACCACAAAGCACTCCAGCGTGTGGTGAAAACTGCCCAGCGGATTATCGGCACCCAATTGCCCACCATTGAGAACATCTACCATAAACGTTGCCTGGGCAGGACGAAAAGCATTATCAAGGATGTATCTCACCCAACCATGGACTTTTTACTCTCCTCCCTTCCAGTAGGCGCTACAGGAGCCTCCGCTCCCACACCAGCAGGCACAGGAAGAGCTTCTTCCCTGAGGCTGTGACCCTGCTGAACCTCACATCACAGCGCTAAGCAGTATTGCACCCATATTGTACAGTCTCAGTACTTTTATATTTGTGTGCTGTAGCACTTACTTTTTATTTGTAGTTATTTTGTAAATAAGACTATTCCTTACATTTCTGGTTAGATGTTAACTGCATTTCATTGGCTTTGTATCTGTACTCAGCACAATGACAATAAAGTTGAATCTAATCTAAACCTAAAGCACAGTCACACACATAACACACGGTACCTAATGAAGGTGCGGATAAAATCCACAGATGAATCGCACATAAATAAAGTGCATTAATATTAAATATTGTAAGATGCGGATCAGATTAACCAGTGACACATGAAAACGATGTAGCAGGGAACTCAGAAGCCTAATTGCCTGGAGATGGGGGGGTGGGGGGGTGGAATCTGTTTCTCATCCTGACCGTTCTTATTTCTATGCGTTGCTGATGGTAGAAAGTCAAAGAGGATGCTGGATGGATGGGTGGGATACTTAATTATACTAAGGACCCTGTGTATGCAGCACTCCTGGCAAATGTCTCCGATGGATGGTATTCTCACTGCCTTTGTAGGGACTTCAGGTCCGGGGCTCGACTGCTCCCGTACCAGATGGAGATGCTCTCGATGGTGCTCCTGTAAAACATAGTTAAGATGGGGGTGGGGAGCCTTGTTTGCCTCAATCTTATTTGGAATTGGAAGTGCTGCTGTTCCTTTTTGTTCAGGGAAATGATATTAAGGGACGGTGAGGTCATCGGTGATGTGAGCTCCCAGGAACTTGGTGCACTTAACTCTCTCTACAGAAGGAGCCATGTGTTTGCAGAGAGGAATGGTTGGTCTGCACCATCCTGAAGTCCACAATGATTTGCTTTGTCTTCTCCACGCTGATGACATGGTTTCAGTTGGATGCTGCGACATGGTCATACATCAGCAGTGTGAACAGCAGCGGGCTGAGCCCACAGCCTAGGGGAGCACCAGTGCTCACCGCAATGGGACGAGAGACATTGCTACCCACGTGGACTGACTGCAGCCTTACTGTTAAGAAGTCCCGTGTCCAATTGCAGAGGGAGGTGTTGAGACCCATCACTGACCTCCCTCCCATACCCATAACCAGCACTACTTCATTATTCCTGGCGCTGTGCATTTCTAGTCAGTGGCATTAAAAATAAAACAGCATCAAGTGTATTACAAGATAGCTTTCACTCTCTCCTCTTTCTCACATACACAGCTGCAGTCTGGAACCTATTCTGGGTAAGGTTTATGAATGCATCAGGGCCACTGGGGACACAAGATTCTGCAGATGCTGGAATCTGGACAAACTGCTGGAGGAACTCAGCGGTCACTGGGCCTCCCTTCCTCCTATTCAGTCATCTGACTGCCACTATTGTGAGGGGTAATCATTATTTCTTACATTGAACTGCCTTGTTACCATGGGAAACTGACAGTGCCCCTCCCCCAGTGCATCAGATTGCTAGCCACCCCTGCCTGGGGATTTCTCACGCGGAGCTTTGAAATATGTATTTAGTTGCATCAAAGCTTTTCATGTTTTTTTATGGAAAATATTCCTTCTAAAAGCTCTTACTTTATAAGTTTTGATAATATTTATCAAGACTGCCTATTCAGTAATTTTCCTCTGTCACAGGGGATGGCCGTAATTCAGTGCTGCTTTCATTTTGCTACATTAACTGGAGCTGTGCAGCTTCAGGACAAATCCCTGTGAGATAGTACTTAGTTCATGTCATCCTGATTCATGCTGAATGTGATCCCTTCAGGGGCCATACAATAAATGGATTGGCTGCTAACAATTGAATGGCTTTATGTTATGGCATAGAACCATGTTAATGAGATTTGACCGTGCCAGAATTATAATTTAAGGGCTGAAATTTTTAGTTTGCTAGAAGTGACAATTTGTTCTGTTATTGTCGAAATATAAGTGTCTTCCACCCCCCACTTCTTCAATGTGAATGAAAATGTGCTTTTTACAGCTGCCAACATAATTTGTCCTCTGATTCTTTGTTTTAATTTCTCAACAATTATTTTTCAATGGCAATTACTTGTATTTATATGGCATTTTCAGCAAAGTACACCACTTAGCATGAACATCATTGAAACACAATTGGTACAAGAAGCGATTTGAGAACAAAAGTGAAAGAGTGCATTTTGTATAGAATTTTAACAAGAGAAAAAAGAAGTCAAGGTAATGAGAATTAGGCCTACCATTACTGGAGTGACAAAACAGAGGATGAACAGGAGGCTGCAATTGGAAGAGTGCAGGCTGTCTCAGGTTTCAAGTGTACTAATTACCAGTTGCTGGCAGATAACTCAGCCAATATATGAAATGCTGGCTAAAAATGGCCAAAATTTGTCAATTTCACCTTCAAATGCATGATACTGTTGCATGAACTAAGTCACCAGAGAGAAGTACTGGTGGATTTCAAGCAGTCTCTTTATTCAACAAAATGCAAAACAGCCGCATCACATTGATACCCTTTTCAGAGGAGGGTACCTCCCTGACCCAATTCTACACAACATTTTATGTGCTACAGATCAAAGGACAATTCCATATTTATAATCTAACCACGATGCTCTCTTTGAGCGACGCACAACCTTTGTAGCTTCTGCTTTGCTCCCACACCACAGACGCCCATGAATTAAAATCAGCATTCACAAAATGCTGGTGCAGGCCAGGCAGCATCTATAGGGAGAAGCACTGTCGACGTTTCGGGCCGAGACCCTTCATCAGGACTAACTGAAAGGAGAGATACTAAGAGATTTGAAAGTAGTGGGGGGAGGGGGAAATGCGAAATGATAGGAGAAGACCGGAGGGGTTGGGATGAAGCTAAGAGCTGGAAAGGTGATTGGCAAAAGGGATTCAGAGCTAGAGAAGGGAAAGGATCATGGGACAGGAGGCCTAGGGAGAAAGAAAGGGGGAGGGGGGAGCACCAGAGGGAGATGGAGAACAGGCAGAGTGATGGGCAGAGAGAGAGAGAAAAAAAACAAACAACTAAATATATCAGGGATGGGGTAAGAAGGGGAGGAGGGGCATTAACAGAAGTTAGAGAAGTCAATGTTCATGCCACCAGGTTGGAGGCTACCCATCTGGTATATAAGGTGTTGTTCCTCCAACCTGAGCGTGGATTCATCTTGACAGTAGAGGAGGCCATGGATAGACATATCAGAATGGGAATAGGACGTGGAATTAAAATGTGTGGCCACTGGGAGATCCTGCTTTCTCTGGTGGACCGAGCGTAGGTGTTCAGCGAAACAGTCTCCCAGTCTGCATTGGGTCTCGCCAATATATAAAAGGCCACACCGGGAGCACTGGACACAGTATACCACACCAGCTGACTCAGGAAGGACTGTCTGGGTCCCTGAAAGATGGTGAGGGAGGAAGTGTAAGGGCAGGTGTAGCACTTGTTCCGCTTACAAGGATAAGTGCCAGGAGGGAGATCGGTGGGAAGGGATGGGGGGGACGAGTGGACAAGGAAGTCGCGTAGGGAGCGATCCCTGCGGAAAGCAGAAAGAATGGGGGAGGGAAAGATGTGCTTGGTAGTGGGATCCCATTGGAGGTGGCAGAAGTTACGGAGAATTATACGTTGGACCTGGAGGCTGGTGGGGTGGTAGGTGAGGACAAGGGGAACCCTATCCCGAGTGGGGTGGCAGGCGGATGGGGTGAGGGCAGATGTGCGGGAAATGGGAGAGATGCGTTTGAGAGCAGAGTTGATGGTGGAAGAAGGAAAGCCCCTTTGTTTAAAAAAGGAAGTCATCTCCTTCGTCCTGGAATGAAAAGCCTCATCCTGAGAGCAGATGCAGTAGAGATGGAGGAATTGTGAGAAGGGGATAGCATTTTTGCAAGACACAGGTTGGGAAGAGGAATAGTCCAGGTAGCTGTGAGAGTCTGTAGGCTTATAGTAGATATCAGTAGATAAGCTGTCTCCAGAGATGGAGACAGAAAGATCAAGAAAGGAGAGGGAGGTGTCGGAAATGGACCAGGTAAATTTGAGGGCAGGGTGAAAGTTGGAGGCAAAGTTAATGAAGTCAACGAGCTCAGCATGCATGCAGGAGGCAGCGCCAATGCAGTCATCAATGTAATGAAGGAAAAGAGGGGGACGAAGGAAAAGAGTTGGAACATGGACTGTTCCACAAAGCCAATAAAAAGGCAGGCATAACTGGGACCCATGCGGGTGCCCATGGCTACACCCTTGGTTTGGAGGAAGTGGGAGGAACCAAAGGAGAAATTATTGAGAGTAAGAACTAATTCCGCTAGACGGAGGAGAGTGGTGGTAGAGGGGAATTGGTTAGGTCTGGAATCCAAAAAGAAGCGAAGAGCTTTGAGACCATCCTGGTAGGGGATGGAGGCATATAGGGACTGGACGTCCATGGTGAAAATAAGGCGGTGGGGACCAGGGAATCATTAAAAAAATTAAATCATTGAAATCAGCATTGTCTAGTCTTCCCATTAACTGTGATTCACGGCTCTTGTGACCCCATTGTTCAGAGCTGCATTTTAAATTTAACCTACGGTCTATATTCAGATTTGAAGAGTGGTGGGTGAAGTTAGTTGCTGAAATTATTTGCAATATACACCGAATACATTATGAAACAAAGCTTTTCCTTATCAGAACACCTGAAATTTCTTGGCTTGGACAATAGGTAAGCTTTAGAATTTTCCTTTCTCATAGATGCATTAGTATCACATATTCCTTTATTTCATAGAAACAAAGAACATAGCAAACCTACAGCACAATTCAGGCCCTTCGGCCCAAAAAGCTGTGCCGAACATGTCCTTACCTTAGAAATTACCTACAGTTACCCATAGCCCTCTATTTTTCTGAGCTCCATGTACCTGTCCAGGAGTCTCTTAAAAGACCCTATCATATCTGCCTCCACCACCGTTGCTGGCAGCCCATTCCACTCACCACTCTCTGCGTAAAAAACTTACCCCTGGCATCTCCTCTGTACCTACTTCCAAGCACCTTAAAATTTTTGCTTTTTTTCTCCATCATCTCACTTTCTCATAAACACAACAGCTTCTGCAGATGCTGGAAATCCAGTGGAAACACACAAAATGGTTTAGGAACTCAGAAGCCGGGCAGCATCTATGGAAACGAATAAACTGTCGACATTTCAGGCTGAGACTCTCCATCAGAACTGGAAAGGAAAGGGGAGGAGGCCAGAATGAGAAGGTGGGGGTGGGGATGCAGGATAAGGTAGAGAGTGACAGGTGAAGCCAGGTGGGTAGGGGAGGGGTGATGAAGTAAGAAGCTGCGAGATGATTGGTGAATCAGAATCAGAATCAGGCTTCATCTCATTGGCATATTGTTGTGAAGTTCGTTGTTTTGTGGCACCAGAACATTGCAATTTATAATGATAAAAACTACAAGTAATTACAGTAATAAATCAATATATAAATATTTTGAAAGAATTAATTAAGTACTGCCAAAAAGAGAGGGAAGAGTACTGAGGTTGTCTCCATGGGTTCGTGGTCCATTCAAAAATCTGAGAGCGGGGGGAAGAAGCTGTTCTCCAAATGTTGAGTGCATCAGTACAGGTTTCTGTTCCTCTTCACTGATGATAGCTATGAGAAAACGGCATGTCCTGGATGTTGGGGTCCTTAATGATTGATGCCACATTTTGAGGCATTGCCTTTTGAAGGTGTCCTCGATGCTGACGAGGCTACTGTTCATGATGGAGTTGGCCAGGTTTACAGCTTTCTGCACCTTTTTCTAATCCTGTGAGGTGGCCCCTCTATACCAGATCGAGATACAACCAGTTAGACAGCTCTGCAAGGGACATCTGTAGAAATTTGCAAGTGTCTTTGGCAATATACAAATTCTCCTCAAACTCCAAATGAAATATAGCTGCTGTTGTGCATTCTTTGCAATTGCATCAATATGTTGGGCCCAGAATAGAATCCCAGAAATGTTGACACCCAGGAACTTGAAACTGCTCAAGCTTCCAACTTCTGCTCCCTTGGTGAGGACTGGCGTGTGTTCCCACGATTTCCCCCTCCATAAGGCCACACTCAATTCTTTGGTCTTACTGACACCGAATACAAGAGTGTTGCTGTGATACCACACAACCAGCTGATCGATCTCGCTCAGGTACACATCCTCATCACCATCTGAAATTCTGACCTTAGATGTGTCAACGACAAATTCATAGTTGGCATTTGAGCTGTGCCTAGCCATACAATTGTGGGTGTGGAGAGAGCAGAGCAACGGCTAATTATGCACGGTCGAGGTGCGCCAGTGATGATTGTTAGTGAGGAGAGGATATTACTTCCAACCCACACAGTCTCTGGTCTTGCAGTGAGGAAGTCAAGGAACCAATTGCAAAGGGAGATACAGAGGTCTAGGTTTTGGAGCTTGCTGATTAGAAGAAGGAATCTGCTAGATAGAACCCCTCACCTCCATTCAGGGACCCAAGTACTCCTTCCAGGTGAGGCAACACTTCCCCTTTGACTCTTATGGGCTCGTCTACTGTATCTAGTGCTCTCAATGTGGCCTCCTCTATATTAGCTAAACCCATTGTAGATTGGGAACCGCTTTGCTGAGCACCATTGCTCCATCTGCAAAAAGCAGTATTTCCCGGGGGCCAGCCACATTAATTCCAATCCCAGATCCTATTGCAACATGTTGGTCCACGTCTTCCTCGACTACCACAACAGGGGCAATCTCAGGTTGGACTGGCATCTCCTACTCCATTAAGGAGTTCCCCCGTCTGATGGTGTACGCATCAATTTCTACTGCTTCTTGTCATTTTACCCCCTTTGCCCACCTACCTTCTTCAATTCCCCACTCAGGTCCCTCTCCTACCTCTTGTCTACTTCTCACCTGCCTATCACCTCACCCTGGTGCTCCTCCTTCTTCCCTTTCTGTGCAGTTTCGGGCTCCTTATTCAAGAAAGGATGTGCTGACGTTGGAGAAGGTTCACAGAAGATTCACTAGAATGATTCCGGGAATGAGAGGGTTAACATATGAGGAACGTTTGACCACTCTTGGACTGTACTCCTTGGAGTTTAGAAGAATGAGGGGGGACCTCATAGAAACATTTCGAATGTTGAAAGGCATGGACAGAGTGGATGTGGCAAAGTTGTTTCCCATGGTGGGGGAGCCTAGTACGAGAGGGCATGACTTAAGGTTTGAAGGCCGCCCATTCAGAACAGAGATGTGAAAAAAAACTTTTAGCCAGATGGTGGTGAATCTGTGGAATTTGTTGCCACGGGTGGCAGTGGAGGTCAAGTCATTGGGTGTATTTAAGGCAGAGATTGATAGGTATCTGAGTAGCCAGGGCATAAAAGGTTATGGTGAGAAGGCGGGGGTGTGGGACAAAATGGGAGAATGGATCAGCTCATGATAAAATGGCGGAGCAGACTCGATGGGCCGAATGGCTGACTTCTGCTCCTTTGTCTTATGGTCTTAAGGTCTTTGGTCCCTGTTAAACTCTCCTCCTCTATCAGGTACTGGCTAGCAACCAAATCGGAGAGAGACAGCACTGTTGTGGATTCTGCCTGCTTTGGTAAATGATTTTCATACCTGCCACATAATCCTTGGGCATTTTACTTTTAACAACATATGGATAACTTTAGGGTGCATCTGGTGAATTTCAAACATTTCCTCAAGCTTGCGGCAACATTCTGAATTCCCACATGCAACTTTCAGTGAGGACAACTCTGACAAAATGCTGTGCTTCTCCCCAGGGTGAAGGGTCTATGAATGGTTATAAACAGGGTCAAGTGCTGGCTTAGTTCTTCAGGGATCGCGACCTAACATTGAGTGGCCTCAATAGGCGCCACCCTGACAGATATATCTGGGTAAAACCACTCTCTGAAATATCTCCACACTAATTCCCTCGCTACGCAAGATATAAATGACAGATACCAGTTAAACAGTACATACTTAAAACTGCAGAGTACGTACGCCACGACCTGCCACTCAGGTGTGTCTAAGTTCATGATGTCTGCTGCATTTCTTTGCATCTTTTAAGAGACAAGAAATTTAAGAGACTACTAGACAGGTATATGGAGGAATTTAAGGTGAGGGGTTATATGGGAGGCAGGATTTAAGGCTTGGAACAACATTGTGGGCCGAAGGGCCTGCACTGTGCTGTATTGTTCTATGTTCTATCTAACTGTTATACCTAGGCATACACACTCACTAATGCATATGCTAAAGTACAGTTCCTGGAATGAATTTACAGGCCCCCACTGGGGTCTCGAACCTTCAATAACCATCCTTCACGACTGGTGGCCCTGTCTCACCAAATTACCACACAAAGTTTACTCTCTTACATAAACACCTATGCACACACTCTTGTATTCGGTGTCAGTAAGACCAAAGAATTGATTGTGGCCTTACGAAGGGGGAAATCGTGGGAACACACGCCAGTCCTCACCAAGGGAGCAGAAGTTGGAAGCTTGAGCAGTTTCAAGTTCCTGGGTGTCAACATTTCTGGGATTCTATTCTGGGCCCAACATATTGATGCAATTGCAAAGAATGCACAACAGCAGCTATATTTCATTTGGAGTTTGAGGAGAATTTGCATATTGCCAAAGGCGCTTGCAAATTTCTACAGATGTCCCTTGCAGAGCTGTCTAAATGGTTGTATCTCGATCTAGTATAGAGGGGCCACCTCACAGGATTAGAAACCGGTGCAGAAAGTTGCACCTCTGGTGCTCCTGATGTGGCCTCCTCCACATTGTTGAGATCCAACATAGATTGGGGAACTGCTTTGCTGAGCACCATTGTTCCATCTGCAAAAAGCAATATTTCCCAGGGGCCAGCCACATTAATTCCAATCCCAAATCCTATTCCGACATGTCAGTCCATGTCTTCCTTGACTGCCACGATGGGGGCAATCTCAGGTTGGTGGAGCGGCATCTCATAGTCCATCTAGGAGGTCTCCAGTCTGATGATGTACACATCAAATTCTACAGCTTCTTGACATTTTACCCCCTTTCCCCTCCTACCTTCTTCAATTCCCCACTCTGCCCTCTCTCCTGCCTCTTCTCTTCTTCTCACTTGCCTATCTCCTCCTCCTTCTTCCTTTTCTCCCATGGTTCACTGTTCTCTACTATCAGATTCCTCCTTCTCCAGCTCTTTACCTTTCCCACCTGTCACCTCCTAGCTTCATTAGTTCTCCATCCGCTTGGCGTCGCCTATCACCTTCTCTCTTACACTCCTTCCCCGCCCCACTTTCTTATTGTGGCTTCTTCCCCCCTTTCTTTCCAGTCCCGATGAAACATCTCAGCCCAAAACATCGACTGTTTGTTCCTCTCCATAGATGCTGCCTGGCCCGCTGAATTCCTTTGCCATTTTGTGAGTGTTACTCAATTTCTCATCCTGTGTACAGTCTGGTGGACACACTGTCCATGAATAATCACACTAGTGTACATTGACCAGTCAATGACCAGAAAAAAGCAGAAATGCAGTTTCATTATCAACCAATCAGCTGAGAAATCACAACCTAACCTGATCATGTCTTCACTTGAAGTTAGCACAGCTAGTCCTTGAAAGAGAACAGGAACAGGACTCCTGTATATTGGTGAGACCCAACGTAGATTGGGACACTGCTCCACCAAGCACCTGTGCTCCATCTGCCAGAAAAAGCCGGACCTTCCGATAGTCAACCATTTCAATTTCACTTCCCATTCCCATTCCGACATGCCGTGATGAGGCCACACTCGGGTTGCTGGAGCAATACTAATATTCCATCTGGGTAGCCTCCAAATTGATGGCATCAGAATCAGGTTTATTATCACCGGCATGTGACATGAAATTTGTTAACTTAGCAGCAGCAGTTCAATGCAATACATAATCTAGCAGAGAGAGAAAAAAAATAGTAATAGTAACTAAATTTCCTTCAGATCAATTAAGTATGTCTGTCTGTCTGTCTGTCAAATAAAACATATCAATAAATGAACAAGTAAATCAATTACGTATATTGAATAGATTTTTAAAAATGTGCAAAAACAGAAGAACTGCATATTTAAAAGAAGTGTCCAAAGCTTCAATGTCCATTCAGGAGTCGGATGGCAGAGGTGAAAAAGCTGTTCCTGAATCGCTGAGTGTGTGTCTTCAGGCTTCTGTACCTCCTACCTGATGGTAACAGTGAGAAAAGGGCATGCCCTGGGTGCTGGAGGTCCTTAATAATGGACGCTGCCTTTCTGAGACACTGCTCCTTGAAGATGGCCTGGGTACTTTGTAGGCTAGTACCCAAGATGGAGCTGACTAGATTTACAACCTTCTGCAGCTTCTTTCAGTCCTGTGCAGTAGCCCCTCCATAGCAGACAGTGGTGCAGCCTGTCAGAATGCTCTCCATGGTACAACTATAGAAGTTTTTGAGTGTATTTGTTGACATGTCAAATCTCTTCAAACTCCTGATAAAGTATAGCTGCTGTCTTGCCTTCTTTATGACTATATCGATATATTGGGACCAGGTTAGATCCTCAGAGATATTGACACTGAGGAACTTGAAGCTCTTCACTCTCTCCACTTCTGATCCCTCTATGAGGATTGGTATGTGCTCCTTCGTCTTACCCTTCCTGAAGTCCACAATCATCTCTTTTGCTTTATTGACGTTGAGTGCCAGGTTGTTGCTGCGGCACCATTCCATTAGTTGGCATATCTCATTCCTGTACATCACTTATGAACATCAATTTCTCGAACCTCCGGTAATTGTCCCCTCCCCTTCACTGTTCCTTACTTCTGTTTTCCTCTCTCACCTTATCTCCTTGCCTGCCACCACCTCCCTCTGGTGCTCCTCATCCTTCCATTTCTACCATGGTCTTCTATCCTCTCCTATCAGATTCTCCCTTCTCCAGCCTTTATCTCTTTCACCAATCAACTTCCCAGCTCTTTACTTCGCCCCCTCTCTCTTTCCCAGTTTTGCCTATCACCTACCACCTTGAAATTCTTCCTCCCCTCCCCACACCTTCTTACTCTGACTTCTCCTCTTCCTTTCCAGTCCTAATGAAGGATCTTTACCCAAAACGTTGACTGTTTACTCCTTTCCATAGCTACTGCCTAGCCTGCTGAGGAAAAATTTAACATGACTTCCAATTAAAAGTTTAATTTAAACCAACTTTTAATGGATGTCATGATGATTTTTTCCAGCTGGGTCCTACTTATCACCAAGTCATGAGACAATCCCATGGGGCTGACTCACCTGAGACACATAAGTTGAGTTGCTGAAGTCTGGTCAACTAGGATCTGCCAGACTCATGACACTCTTGCGCAGGTTGCTTGACCAGAAGGGGCAATGGACGCTTGAGGTCATGAGGTCAGATTTGATTTGGAGTACAGTAATAATAATTCAGAAGCAAAATACATTAAACAATGAGAACCTGAAATAAAATTGAAAATGCAGAGAGGATAGAGTTAATATTTCAGATCAATGATCTATCTGAAATAGGAAAATTTAGAGTCAAAATTTATGTTCCAGAGGAAGGAGTAAAGTGAATAAAAGGGGAAGTTCATGATAGGTAGAGAACAAAGAGAGATTGAATGACAGTAATAATGATGACACCAGTTGAATGAGTGGTAGATTAAGGGTGGTGATAAACTAATCTAAAAGTACCAGGAGAGAAAATCATAATTTTCTACAGATTTTGTTTGGCCTGTTGCATGCTCAGAGGATGTGCAGACCAGCTAGCAGATGTTCTCACTGACATCTTCAACATCTCCCTGAGCAGCGCCACTGTTCCAACGTGCTTCAAGGCCGCCACCATCGTCCCTGTGCCGAAGAAGTCTTCAGTGTCCTGCCTAAATGACTACCGTCCCATTGCACTCACATCCATCATCATGAAGTGTTTCAAGAGGCTCGTCATGAGGTATATCAAGACCCTGCTGCCCCCCTCACTGGACCCCCTGCAGTTTGCGTACCATCCCAACCGCTCAACAGATGACGCCATTGCCACCACCCTCCACCTGGCCCTAACCCACCTGGACAAAAAAGACACATACGTTCGGATGCTGTTCATAGACTTCAGTTCAGCATTTAACACAATCATCCCTCAGAAACTGATTGGAAAGCTGAGCCTACTGGGCCTGAACACCTCCCTCTGCAACTGGATCCTAGACTTCCTGACTGGGAGACCTCAGTCAGTCCGGATCGGGAGCAGCATCTCCAACACCGTCACACTGAGCACGGGGGCTCCCCAGGGTTGCGTGCTCAGTCCACTGCCGTTCACTCTGCTGACCCACGACTGTGCTGCAACACACAGCTCGAACCGTATCATCAAGTTCACCAATGACACGACCGTGGTGAGTCTCATCAGCAAGAACGACAAGTCAGCTTACAGAGAGGAGGTGCACTGGCTAACGGACTGGTGCAGAGCCAACAACCTGTCTCTGAATGTGAACAAAACAAAAGAGATGGTTGTTGACTTCAGGAGGGCACGGAGTGACCACTTCGCGCTGAACATCGACGGCTCTTCGGTAGAGATCGTTAAGAGCACCAAATTTCTTGGTGTTCACCTGGCGGAGAATCTCACCTGGTCCCTCAACACCAGCTCCATAGCAAAGAAAGCCCAGCAGCATCTCTACTTTCTGGGACTGAGCAAAGTCCATCTCCCACCCCCATCCTCATCACATTCTACAGGGGTTGTATTGAAAGCATCCTGAGCAGCTGCATCACTGCCTGGTTCGGAAATTGCACCATCTCGGATCACAAGACCCTGCAGCGGATAGTGAGGTCAGCTGAGAAGATCATCGGGGTATCTCTTCCCACCATCACGGACATTTACACTACACGCTGCATCTGCAAAGCAAACAGCATTATGAAGGACCCCACGCACCCCTCATACAATCTCTTCTTCCTCCTGCTGTCTGGGAAAAGGCATCGAAGCATTCGGGCTCTCACGGCCAGACTATATAACAGTTTCTTCCCCCAAGCTATCAGACTCCTTAATACCCGAAGCCTGGACTGACACCTTGCCCTATTGTCCTGTTTATTATTTATTTTATTACCTGCACTGTTTTGTGCACTTTATGCAGCCCTGGGTAGGTCGTAGTCTAGTGTAGTTGTTGTGTGTTTTTTTTTCTCTGTGTTTTTTTTACGTAATTCAGCCTAGTTTTTGTAATGTGTCATGTAATACCATGGTCCTGAAAAGCATTGTCTCATTTTTACTATGCACTGTACCAGCAGTTATGGTCGAAAAGACAATAAAAGTGACTTGACTTGACTTGACTTTAACTATTCTGTGGTTAAAAAATCATAACTTTGGTGAGATACAGGAGAGGGATCAGTAGGTGGTGTCCTTGGAAACTGGTTCCTTGATGAGATTTCCTTTGAGAATTTGGTAGTGAAATGGGAGGGGTATGTCGGAAATGACCGTGGAACGCCTTGGCAGTTAGGGGTTAGTGTGTGATGGAATTATTCAAAGAAAAGAAACAAAAGAAAAGCTTGCTATCATATTTAATGTCACCGTGACTATTTTTTTGCTGGATCCAATCCATTTGGCCTTGTAGTGATATTTTTAAGCAGTCAGCGACCTTGAGAATACTTCAGTACGAAATGAATCCGTTCCTGACTTTGCTTCAGGGAACTTGTGCTGCATTATATATTTGGTGCAGCCTAGGCAATTTGAGGAGCTCTTTTTGGTACAAGTATCACTTTAAAATAACATATTGCTGCGTATGCAAAAGACATCTTGTGATGTAGTGATTAAGTTAAAAGCCAATGAATGTAGAATTGATCTACACAGTCAGAGGACTCGTTACACATACCAGCACATAATGGAGGACATTCAGTGTCACTAGCATAAGAATCTATTACATTAGTCCATATTATACTGTAAAGCATATTTTTCAGTTGCTTCCAAAGGCCAGAAGTATTGAAGAGCTTCAAAATGCAAAAGGTAGAAAAGATCTGTCTCACCAATCACCAAATTTGCAAAATAGCTTGGATGTTGCCGTAGTTTATTACAGGACATAGAGATCCATCACCTTCAACTGAGATATCATCCTTGTCATTGAGTGAACCTCAGAGAGCCTAGGTTATGATAGAAAACAGAACTGAATAGGGACATCAGAAATAAAATATATAAAAATAACAGCAACATAATACGTTGAAGTTGAAACATTGCATTTCATTTTTGCACTGTTCACAATACATTTCTGGTTTGGTGGGGGTGTGGCTGTCAGTTAGTTTAATCAGGTATGTAGGCTATTTTGCATACAGCACAAGCAAACTTGGTCTTGCACCATTTTCGGTTGGAGAGGTTGTGGTTCCCTGGTTCCTTTGGAGAGTTCTGGGATCTGGGAATACCATCTCTTGCTGAGACATTAGAAGGATTGTAAATAAGAATATCAGAAGGTAGTAGGAGTCAAGAAGTTGAAACTGTAATGGGGTGGAAGAGGACATTTAACACATTGAACTGTGTTTGAGGCTAGATAGTCATGATTTAGGCCTTAGACAGCCTTAGATCACAAAGCATTGCTGAAAAAAATGCTTTGCTGCTCTTTCTTTGGGCAAATGACTTACCCAGTTTGGATTGGCTGCAGTAAGTTCTCTGATACCATCCTTTAACTTTCTCACTGCTCAGCTGAAGTCTCATCGACAGTGATGTGGCAGTGTTGAATACCTTCTGTCTGATTTTTCTTTGTTATATCTTAAATGGTCCAGAAGGAGATGGTGCCAGCGACCAAGGGCAACATCCTCCAGACCGTTCATGAAACTACTTATTTCACAGCATTTCATTCAATGTGTTTTGTATTCACTCATGCTGATGGTAATACTTGCCTCTATAACTTTTTTAAAGATTGATCTGTTTCCAGTATTCAGAATTAGAATCACTATCAGGTTTATTATCACACTATTATGTCATGAAATATGTTGTTTTTTGACAACTACCGTGCAATAGGTACAATTAGATAGTAAGAAAGAAAGAGATAAATAGAGAGTGCAACATACTGAGGTCGTGTTCATGAGTTCAGACTGTTCCGAAATCTGACGGCAGAGGGGAAGAAGCTGTTCCTGAAACACTGAGAGTTCATCTTCAGGCTCCTGTACCTCTGACCTGATACTCTCCATGATACATCTGTAGAAATTTGCTCGAGTCTTTGATGACATACCAACTCTCCTCGCATGAAATATAGACACCGACATGCCTTTTTTGTGTTGGGCTCAGGATAGATCTTCCGAGATGCTGATGTTCTGAAATTTGAAGCTCTTAATCCTGTGACACTCAACAGAACAAAAAGGGGAAAATTGAAGAAGATGACTACACTAAACATATTGATAAGACATTGAAAGCACTTAAAATATTAACCATGGGAAAGATTTTCCTAGTCACTTTAGCAGAGCAACAACTAGTTATGGAACCATTAAATTGCAATAGTCAAATAAATCTAATTTCATAGCTACAATGCGAGGAGAACCCAGAGTCTCTTCTGCACACACTTATCTAATAGAGCTTCTGATCTGTGCCTGTTTAGGTTGTACGTCCATGCAGTGCCTGCGATGGAAGAATGAGTAGGATTCCATTCACATTTTGTTTAAAAGCTTACCACAAAGTACAAATCTCTGTATTTGATTCCTGCATACACAGTCAATATAGGTATCAACAACTGAGTAATCAAAATTAAATGATTCTTAAGTTTAGACATAGAACATAGAAATCTACAGCACAGTACAGGCCCTTCAGCCCACAATATTGTGCCGACCATGTAACCTACTCTAGAAACCGCCTAGAATTTCCCTACTGCATAGCCCTCTGATTTTCTAAGCTCCATGTACCTATCTAAGAGTCTCTTAAAAGACCCTTTTGTATCCGCCTCCATCACCACCACCGGCAGTGCATTCCATGCACTGACTGAGATTAGGATCAATAATAAGTCAATAATCTAGACAGAAATTTAGAAAAAAGAAAACATATGGAAAATATGGTTCATATACTCATATAGCAGGGTAACTTCAGGTCAGACGTTTTCAGAAGCTGCAGAATCCAATCCAGTTTCATTGTGGCAGAGAAAAGAACAGATATGGAATAGAATAGAACTTTATTGTTATTGATAAGCCAACGAGATTGTGGTGCTATTCCAGTCCATGCAAAACAGATATTTACAATGCATGCGATACAACTTAAAATAAAAATTCCCATATTTACATCCAACAAGTGACATTGATAGTCCTTAACTCTCAAAGACCATTGACAAGTTGGGGGTATAGCATTATTGAGCTGCTCTACAGCCCTCAGGAAGAAATTATTTTTCAGTTTAACTGATTTGGCTAAGATGTTTCTGTATCTCCTACCAGATGGCAGGAATTCCCAAATTTGATTGTGGAGGGGAAGAAGCTGCTCCTAAATCATTGAGTATGGGTCTTCAAGCTCCTGTACCTCTTCCGCAAAGGTAGTAATGAGAAGAGGGCATGCCCCAGATGGTGAGGGTCCTGAATGATGAATGTTGCCTTATTGAGGCACTGCCTCTTGAAGATTTCCTCGATGGAGGAGGAAGATTGTGCCCGTGATGGAGCTGGCTGGGTTTATAACCGTCTGTGATTCTGTGCATTGGAGGTTTCAGACCAGGCTGTGATGCAACCTGTAACTTTATATTGGAAAAGCTACATTTGAAGTGCAGTGTACAGTTCTGGTTGCCCTGCTGTTGGAAGGATGTCATTAAACTGGAAAGGGTGCACAAAAGATTTACAAGTACAGTATGTTACTGGGATTGGAGGCTCTGAGTTATAAGGAGAGGTTGGATAGCCTTGGATATTTTCTCCCCGGAGCATAGTAGACTAAGGGATGACCTTGTAGAGGCTTATAAAATCACGAGGGGCAGAGATAAGGAGAATAGCCACAGTTTATAGTGAGAGGGGAAAGACTTAAAAGGAAGCTGAGGAGAAACTTTTTAGCACAGACGGAACATCACCCTGAGCCTGGTGGTCCATGATTGCTAGATTTTGTATCTTCTGCCCGATGAGAAAGGGGAGGAGAGAAAATATTGATTATGTTGGCTTTTTACCAAGACAGTGAGAAACTGTAGGCAGAGTCCATTGAGAAAATTATGTTGACTTCCAGCCAGCAGTTGCATGGCAATCTGCCAGCTGCCTGCAATATAAACATTAGTATGTCCTGGACAATCGCAATGGTATGCTCGCCTACACTTTGCAATGCAGAAGAATGGAATATGTTGGAGGTCAGATGCCTTTCACCATTAACTCCAGGGACATTTCAGAACCTCATGATCCTAGGGGATACACACCCTTTATTTCTTGCCTCAATTTTATACCATGGTTGGTGCATCTAATGTGGTCCATTCATCTAAATGTATTTGCTGACTTCCAGTAAAAAGCCTGGTTTCATTACTATTTTTTCTATTTCACCATGGAGTTATGTTCCAATTAATTAGCAGTAGTTGACTATGTTTCTAAATGGTTAATTTTTTTTAATTACTTAATTCAACTGCAAATGTCTACACGTCTCTAATATTTAAATCATATGTAAGAAGCCTTTGACAGTAACAAATACTGAAATCAGAATTGAAGGAACCTCCAGTCAAGACCGGCATGAATTCTATACTGCTTGAACTTGTTTGACTTTCATCTATCCAGAATGTGGAAGTTATGTTCAATCTGTTCAAAAAGTGAGATGAGATGAGGTTTAACAAGAGGACTGGAATGAGGGGAGAAATTGTCCCCTTATATTTACAATGGACAAATTGGATGAATGCCATTGAATCTATTTTAAGAAGTGCAACTGATTGACAGTGTTTTTTAAAAACTCTCATTAAGGTTATCTTGCTTGTCAACCTCTGGGCTTTCACACAAGGAGTGACAGCACAGACAGTACACAGAATTGTTAGTATCTTTGGAAACATGCTAAATGGAATGAGTCAGCCTATAGGACATGAGACAGTTTTAAAATAAGTAAACCCAAAAGATCATTAATTAAGCTTAGAGAATTTATTAGGTAGCAAATGAAACCATTTATAGGAACAGAAATATAACCTCCAGGGCCATGAGCCTGTTGATAATGCTGAGACCTTAGATGATGTGCATCGTGGCTCCATCCATCTTATTTTGTTCTCTATTCCTTAACGTTCTCCACCAGCAAAAACTTATTGGACTTGGCTTTCTAGTTTTCATTTGATACTACCATCAGCTTGTTTTCTGAATATGAGAATTAGGACTCCTGAAACCACAGTGCAGAAACAACTGAAGACCACTAGAAAATAGGAGCAAGAATAGGCCATCGGGTCCTTAGAGTCTGCCCTATCCTTTCATATGATCTATGCTGTCCTCAACCCCTCTGCTCTGGCATTTCTCCTTCCTAGTCTATCCCTCAGTCTATCAAAGATTCATCCCACTCCACTTTAAATACTGCTAATGAACCAGCATCCACCACCCACTAGGGTAGGGAATTTGCAGATTCATAGTCTCTGTGAAAATAAATATGCCTCAGTCTTAAATAACTGGCCCTTAATCTTTGTTTGTGATTCTACCATAAGTGAATACATCCCAACATCTGCCCTATCAAACTCTCTGAGGATTGTGTATGTTTGTATAAGGTCACCCATCATTCTTTTAGATTCCAAGGAATAGCCAGGCAGCCTGATTACTATGCCACAGCCCTTGATGGGAATACATTGTGAAGAAATTGGATTAGACCAGATTTCGTCTTCTGTGATCGCTTTCATTGATGAAAATTGCAGTATTCGGCTAACAAGGCCACATGAATGGTGGTTCTTTGATTGAAGTATCAGTAGAACCATTCACAACCAAGGGCAGTTTTCATGAAAAGATCGGGGATCTGTGAGGCAGTAGTAGGGTCAGCAGGAATTTTAAGCATCTTATCTACTATACTTCATCAGAAATCTGAGGGAAGTTTGTACATTACCGAAGACTAACAAATTTCTACAGATGTGAGGTGGAGAGCATTGTGGCTGGTTGCATCACTGTCTAGTATAGAGGCTCCAAAGTGCAGGATCGAAGGGGGCTGCAGACTTAGCCAACTCCAACACAGTACAACCTTCCTACTAAATGAGAATATTTTCAAATGGTGATGCCTCACTGACACATGCCTTCCTCTCATTTCTGCCATTGGGGAGGAAGTACAGAAATCTGAAGACTCACACTCAACATTTTAGGAATAGCATCTTGCTTTCCACCACCAGATTTCTGAATAGTTCATGAACCCTTGAACACTATTCGCTATTTCTCTTTCACACTGTTTATTTATTGTAACCTACAGTAATTTTGTGTACTGCTGCTGCAAAGCAACAAATTTCACAACATATTTTAGAGGTGATAAACCTAATTCTGATTCTATATACTGTATGCATACTGTACGTATGTATTGTATGTATATATTGATATATGTGTAAATGGCATGTCCTCCGAAGATGGCCAAAGTTAAGTAGCACGGTAGCTTAGCAGAAAGCACAACACTTTACAGTACAGACGACCCAGGTTCAATTCCCACCGCTGCCTGAAAGGAGTTTGTACATTGTCCCCATAACTGTATGGGTTTCTTCCCACAATCCAAAGACATTTTAGGATAGGATAAGGCTAGGATTAAATAGGGGGACGGCTGGGTGACATTGCTCAAAGGGCTGGGAGGATCTATTTCATGCTTTATCGCAATAAATAAATAATATTTTTTTAAAAACTCCTGTCCAAAAGGTGGGAGAGTGAGGCGGAGAACATTACGAAAGATAAATTACTGCCAAGTGTATTATGTATTACTTCAATGTCTCCCCCACTTTCCTGTTGAAACTGAAATTATATTCTACAAACATACCTTGAAGGAAACATTGGCTGCCACAGGAACCAACAATACTGGATATTTAGATGGGATGAGCACAATCCCATATAGTAAATCAATAAGTTTTCAAATATTTACAAACCTGCAATAAATAAAAGATAACAGGTCACTGCTTGTTAGTGAAAAACCACTAACTAAAATTAAACTATGGTTCAAACTGGTTAAGAAAAAAAGTACAAAATCCAGTTCAGGTACACCACTACTTTCCAGCAAACAACACTGGTACTATCTATCATAATTTGCCATAGATTCAACAATTAAAGTTATTTGCTGTCTTTGCACAAAAACTCAATGAATCATAAATATCTATGGATCAGTCCTCTGAGAGACCCCCTGAGGTTTGAAAATTAAATTCCATGTTCCAGTATTCAGTAATAACATATTCAGACAGGCACCCAGTTAGAAGCACTGACGACAGTGCCTAGGTGTATTATGATTGCCTGCTGACTGCCATGGACAGCATGACAACATGCACGTTCTCTCGCCCAGCTGGTTCTGTGTAAAGTTAGGAAAGAAGGCTTGATGTTCTCATTACACTATAACCTTGGTCATTGTTTTCTTTAATGTAGAAAACGAGCCAAATCTTAACAGTTATTTAATGAGATTTGAGTGAATGATTGCTAACACTTCAGTGCTGTACTGAGGCTGATGTTCTCTGTTGAAGATGGCATTTTCTGAATGAGGTATTAAATTGGGCCTCCGCTGTTGTCTAGACCCCTTCCCTACTCACAGAACAATGGAGTAATTCCAGTTCCCAGTCTTTAACCTGTCAACCATCACAATAAAACAAGTTATTTGTAGATTATATCACTCTTGTTTCTCAAATCTTGCTGTGGGAGAAAAACATAGCTTTCCCCATTACAACAGCAATAAGCCTTCAAGTGCACTCAATTGCCTGAGAAGTCCTCTGGCAGGTCTAAGAAGTAAGCAAATCTGGTGAATCTCAGTCTTTCTTTAGTTAAGTAAACATAAATTTAACAGGTTTCAGCTGGAGTGCAGCAGCTATAGTTGGCCGGAGCCCAGAGGAAATTTGGCCAGCGAACCCTGTTCCTGACCACCTCACAGGATGTGTATGTGTGCAGTTGCTAATTGAGGGCAGGATTGGGTTTGACTTTGATTTCCTCTGCAGCCATCTAGTTAGCTGACATTCAGCAACCAGCCTCACACATGAAGACCAGGGAGCTGGGTGGGGAACCTGATGGTGCTCACTGCCTTTCCAACTTCAGCCCTATGTTTTCGAGGTGAACTTGAAATTTAAAAAAATCAAAGAATCTTCATTCATACAATTGCTCAAATGAGGCTGTATGACAGTTATTTAATGAACCTAATACCCTGTCCTGCGTTTGTTATGTATTCACCAAGCCAGTCAGTGGCACTTAAGTTCCCCCAGAACATCAAGGAAGCCTGAAGTTTCAGTTTCCCAGCGCACCTTCGCAATGTAAGTGGTTTGATTGAGTCTTCCTGTGGGTTTATTTAATGAAGCTTCCATCTTGTTCTACTCTCACAGATCAGATCAAAGTACTGTCTTACATCTCCTGCAACAAGAGCTTGCATGACATCCAGCAAAGGGAACGCAGAAATTACTTTCATTTAAAATTCAGACCTTACCACAAACGCCACCCCCAAACCATTGACTCCATCTTTCTCTTTCCTCAGTGCATCAAACTTCGGCATTTGACCTTGACTTAAGGTTCCATCCACCTATATTCTCCTTATCCAGATTACTCTGCTGTTTATTTACCCTTGGTAACATTGCCTGGCCTATCCTGTAAGAGCAAGATTTTTTACATAAGAGCATGAGAAATGGGAGCAGGAGTAGGCCATCTGGCCTGTCAAGCCTGCTCCACCATTCAATAAGATCATGGCTGATCTGGCCATAGACTCGTCTCCACCTACCTGCCTCTACCCATAACCTTTAATTCCCCTACTATGCAAAAATCTATCCAACCTTGTCTTAAGCTACTGAGGTAGCCTCCACTGCTTCATTGGGCAGAGAATTCCACAGATTCACCACTCTCTCAGAAAAGCAGTTCATCCTCATCTCTGTCCTAAATCTTGTCCCCAAGATTTTTCTATTTTACATGATCACGATAAAATTTCTTCTGAAAATCCTATTTTGTGTGTCTGATGTACACTTTTGGGTTTTTGGTCTGAATCCTCTGTGTAAATAAATAATAAACCCACTTGAATTAGGAGCAGGAGCAGGCCATTCAGCTCCTCAAATCTGTTCTGCCATTTAGCAAGGTCAAGGCTGATCTGATTAGAAACTCAACTCCACATTTCAGCTTAACCATGGTAATCTTTCACCCCACCAAATCCCAAACTCACCATGTATCTACCCATCACTACCTTAACAATATTCAAAGGCCCTGCTTCTATTGGTTTTTGAGGAAATGAGGTGATGACAAATCAGCATAAAGGAGGGAGATAGAAAATCTGGCTGAGTGATAGCGCAACAACAATCTCTCACTCAATGTCAGTAAAGCCAAAGAGCTGGTTATTGACTCCAGGAGGAGGTCCATGAGCCAGTCCTCATCAGGAGATCAGAAGTGGCGAGGGTCAGCAACTTCAATTTCCTTGGTGTTATCACTGCAGAGGATCTGTCCTGGGTCCAGCACATAACTGCCATTACAAAGAAAGCATGCCTGCGCATTTACTTTCTTAGAAGTTTGCAAAGATTCGGCAGCATGTGATCTAAAACTTCGACGCACTTCTATTGATGCACGGTAGGGAGTATACTGACTGGTTACATCATGGCTTGGTACGGAAAGACCAATGCCCTTGAATGGAAAAGCCTACAAAAAGTCATGGATGCAGCCCAGTCCATCATGGGTAAAGCCCTCCTTACCACTGAGCACATCTACAAGGAAAGGACTGTCGCAGGAGAGCAGCATCCATCATCAAGGATCCTCACCATCCAGGCCATGCTCCCTTCTTGCTGTTACTATTAGGAAGGAGATATAAGAGCCTCTTTTTTCTCTTTTCTATATTTGCACAATCTGTTGCGTTTGATTGTTTATCCGTCTTTGCTGTGTGCAGTTTTCATTGATTCTATGGTGTTTCTTATTGTGGATGCTCACAAGAATGTGAGTTTGGGTAGAATATGGTGATATACACATACTTTGATTAAAAGTTTGGTTTGAACCATAAACTTTGAAATGAGCTCAAAGACTGAAACCATCTAAAGAAAAAAAAATCACCATATTTTTGCCTTTAATGAGCAAACTTTTATTTTATACAATGAACAATAGTTAATGATTCTTCCACGAAGGAGACATCCTTTCCACATCCACCCTGTCTTTTTTATGTTATTTTATTTTGTTTCAACCAGGTCCCTTGTCATTCTTGTAAATCTAGTGGATACAAGCCTAACTTGCGCAATCCATCCTCATAAAATAACCTGCCCATTCCAGGTGTTAGTCCAGTAAACCTTCCTTAACTTTCCTTTGAGAATCGCAGCCCCTCCTCATCACCATGTCATCGGGCCTTCTCTGGCAATCTCTCTGATGACCCTTCGACCAATCGAATGCCCATCGCTACAATCAACTCCACAGCTCTCATCAGATCACTCCTCTTGCGAGCATCTTACCTGCTGCCCCTAGCCACCACCACCAGATGTTTTTCATGATCACTTTCTTCCCTCACCTTCCCCACACGTAGTCCACTGCCCAATACATTTATCACCTGTTACTTGCAATGATGCACTGAAGGAAATGAGTGCATATTTTTTAAAAACCCTTGAAAGCCTGTAAGTCCCAAGAACCTAATGAAGTGAAGTTACTTCACGCAAAGAAAGGCAAGTATTTGAAATGCTGTACCCCAGAGGGTTGTAGAGCTTCAGTTGTTGAGTTTATTCAGATCAGGGATTGATAAATTTCTGGATACTTAGGGAACAAAAATATGGGGCACTGCAAAAAGTGGTACTGAGGTAGAAGATTTGCTATGATCTTGATGAATGGTGGAGAAGTCTCAAAAGGCTGGTCTACTCCTGTTCCTATTTCTTAAATATTCTTATCAGCTAATTAATTTGAATTATGATTTCCGTTTGCCACTCACATGCTTCCATTACTGTTAAACTGATAATTTAATATTTTTGCATACCATATTTAGGCAAAATTCATATCAGCTCAACAGCCAACTTTGACAGTTATGTTTTATAAATTATGATGCAGAGTAACTGCTTCCTTCCTTCATGATATTTTTGGCATCCCTATCCTGGCCTGTTTTCCTGTCCAAGGTTGACTGTGGAATCGGAAAGAGGCTGGGATGAAAATTATTTGACGATAACAGGTCCCGGCTTCCTACACTGAAATTTTAAATAATTTATCCGGTGCTGAACTCACTCAGTCCTCATGATCAACATGGGCTAGGGTCTGATAGGTGTGATCCGTGTTGAAAGAATAAGGACCACTCCAGCTGTCCAAAGCAAAAGTAAGAACAACCTGCAAAGCCGTCAATATGCTTAAGCTAACTCTGCAGCATTTGGTGGATTGAAAACAATTATCCATTTAATTATTAAATAGTAGTATTGTTTTATGCATACTATGCAATTGGATTGTTCAATGCCATTTTCTTCATAAGAGTGCACCCTAGTTCATTGCCAGTACCCGATCTGAAAAGACACAAACCTCTTGAAAGAGGCGACTGGCAAGGGACCAATAGAAAATGTTGACTTAAGACCAGAATCAGGCCATTCAGCCCATCAATTCTGCCCTGCCATTCGATCATGGCTGATTTATTTTCCCTCTCAATCACATTCTCCTTTCTTCTCCCCGTAACCTTCAATGTCCTTACTAATCAAGAACCTTTCAATCTCTGCTGTAAATATACTCAATGACCTCCACAGCTGGCTGTGGCAATGAATTCCATAGATTTACCCCCCTCTGGCTAAAGAAGTTCTCATCTCTGCTCTAAAGGGATGTCCTTCTATTCTGATGTTGTGCCCTCTAGTCCTAGACCCTCCCACTATTGGAATCATTCTCTCCAAGTCCGCTCTAAATAGGCTTTTCGATATTCGATAGGTTTCACTGAGATCTCCCCTCATTTTTTGAAACTCTGGCAAGTACAGGCCCAGTGCCATCAAATGCTCCTCATACATTTACCCTTTTATCCCCTGGATGGAGGATTCCTTTCCATAGAATCCTCCTCCTCTTGACAACATTCTTGGGATATACACTTGTAATTAACATCCTGTGTTTTCAGAAAGACAAACAGAAGGTAACATGGTGACACCCTCAGTGCAGGCACTGGCATCTGCTAAGTACGTGGCTGCCTGAGTAAGCCACTGGAAGGATGTATTTGTCATCAGTGCCATGACAGGTGTTAATGACTGCCTGATCATTACCTAATCTGTTCTGCCTAATTTCCATCAACTTTGCCTCAAAACAACAGAAATAGTGCTACATACAGAAAAAAATCAATGTCAAGGGCCCCTTAAGAACTCACCTCAGTTCAGCACCTCGCAGACAGCCTGGTAGATACCAAGCAACGGGGTCCACATTGTCTCCATGGTGCCTAACCGGCTCTGAAGTCCACCAGAACTAACAGCCCCGAGGAGACTCTTGGTGTCTCCGCCAGAGAACACCAGGAGAGCCAGAAGCTAATCAACACGGACATCGAACGCTGCTGGCTGATCGTCAACTTAGACGCCTTTGGTCTGCCAACACATTGTGATGTCCCCAGAGAAACGGTGCCGCCTCGCGCATTGCGGGCTGTTGGAGTACGTGCTGAGGGATGCACTGCAGCTCGATGTGTGATGCTGTTGGGTTTACTGTCCGTAAAGCCCAAAACTCAACAGGTGAATTTAAGCCCAATTGTATTCTATACAATTCTATTGTATATTCTATTCTATATACAACCTTGAGTTTAGTGTCCTTACAGGCTGCCACAAAACAAAGAAACCCAATAGAACACATTAAAAAAAAGACCGTCCAACACCCAAAGTGCAGGGGGGGAAAAACAAATTGTACAAACAATAAAAGTAAGCAAATAACATTCAGAACTGAAATTCATGAAAGTGAGTCCACAGCCATGAAGCTGGTCATCATCACTGGTCTAAGAGCCCGTTAGATGCAGGCCACAGCCTCATTTCAGTGCAGAGATGAGTAAACGTTGCGGCGCTGTGAGGTAAGCACCCGCTGTCCCTCACCTCCAGCCCCGACACCCTGACCTTTTCAAACTGCCCTGGTGCTTGAATCGGCCAGACAGTGGGTCACTCCTCACTTTTGCACTACCAGTTGGATATGCTCTCGGGCCCAGGGCTCACTGGCTCAATTCAGCCCAGCAATTAAATTGCTTAAACCTCAGACTTCCCTACCAAAGAGGGGATACTTCCAGCTAACAGAGTAGTTTATGCATTGTTTATTTTATTTTTAATGATACACATTTAAATTCAGATAATAGTTCTTTACATACTGTAAATTTAAATCCCTCTGAATTATAGAAGATTTCTGAATTCCATAAGATTTATAAACTACAAAGAATTTTAAAACATAGTTACAATTCTTGTTCACTAAAAGAACATACCAATGAGTTGTAGACGCACAAGTTGTCTGTTACAGAAACCAAAGGTTGAGGAATGAATTGTAGTTTTTCTCTCTGTCACCCCATCTTTCTGTCATTCTTCTTGTCATTCTTAACAATCCCCAAAGCTTTCTAACATTTATACAGTTTTGCTGCTATTGTTTGCTATTATATGACACTATGTTTTTCAGATAACGTTGCTGAGAGAAAGTAATTCACACAGATGATCTAAAAGTTTCTGGGGACAGAGATTGCAGAATCCTAAAATTAATGCTGTGAGTTTTAGCGCTCTGTGTATACAAATGGTCCACTATTATTGATCATACCTGTGACCATGTTTGATGTGCTAGGTCTGGATCCTTGCTTGATTCCTATAAAATAACTTTGCTATGGTTGCTTCGATTGATACATGCCTCATTGTCTCACATTTAGCTGATGCAGACCAAAACGTCTCATGATCATTTCACTTTATAAACCACATCTCTTCTGCAGCCAGTTGCCTGCTGTGGGCCAGCAGTCTGGGCGCTGTAGACAGTGCTGTTCTTTGCAAAGCTCCCCTTATCACTTCAGACTGATTATTACTTGCGATTTACTTTAACAGCTGATGACTGGTTCCTGTTTGCATCAAGAAGCTGAGCAAGGAATATTGGTTAAAGATTTAACTTTGTCACAAACAACTCTAACCCTTTGGGAAGGTCATGCTACTGTGTTAGAAAGCTGAGGTTAGCAACAAGCTTCTCTGGCCCTGGAAAATGAATATCCATCACGTGTAGCTACCATAAAGGCTTAGTGGGAAAGGAACACAGTATAGGGCTCTTCTACTACTTACTAGACAGGGAGGGTGTAGGTTGAGTGGGGAAATCCTCAATTATTGTAGTAGTATATCACTCAGCAGACCACACGAGTGACAACAAACCTATTGATCTGAAGGAATTAATAAAGCTCTACTTAAAGCATTGACTATGAATGTAAGAAAGAAAGGCATTGCATGGCTATTCTTGTAAATATATATATATTTTTTTTGATTAAAGTTTATTTTGATACATAAAAAAACAATATTGGTTTGAAAGTTCCATCTTTCCTCAAAGGGAGCAAAGACATATCAACAGGGACCCATAGGCTAAGGGTCAACAAACCCCCATTGCAAAGAAGAGGTGTGGTGTGGGCAAAGTGCAAGAGATTCAGCAATGCACTGATTATCATCAGGTACCTGGATTCTTCACGGACAGCCCACTGCACTATGAGCAAACCTATCAAGCTCAAGGAGTTCCCGTGGGAAGGAGCACTTCAAAGAACTCCTGAACCAATACTGCTCCCTTGACCCAGTCTCACAACATACTATCTTGTTCAGCCTTCTGCTCACACAACAGGTTGTAAGGACCATACATCAACTGAAAATTAACAAGGTTTCTAGGGCAGACAGCATCTCTGCTGAGCCTTTAAATCCTGGCAATGGAGTTATTCAGAGACAAATTAGCAATCTTCTCTCATCTGAGATGTGGAAAACATGCCAGCAAATGGGCAGAATACATTATTAGCATCTTCAACTGAGGACACAAAGTGAATGGAGTCTCTGCTGCCTGCATCATTTTAAGTTATTGCCAGAGGCCTCAGCACCTCCTCCCAGTAGCCATTGTGCTACTCTGAGCTGTACAGTGATCCTGCTGAGAAAAAGCATAATAAGGGGTAGGCCATTTAGAACAGAGATGCGGAGAAACAATTTCACCCAGAGAGTGGTGGATATGTGGAATGCTCTGCCCCAGAAAGAAGTGGAGGCCAAGTCTCTGGATGCATTCAAGAGAGAGTTAGATAGAGCTCTTATAGATAGCGGGGTCAAGGGATATGGGGAGAGGGCAGGAACGGGGTACTGATTGTGTATGATCAGCCATGATCACAGTGAATGGCGGTGCTGGCTAGAAGGGCCAAATGGCCTACTCCTGCACCTACTGTCTATTGTCTATAAGACATCATCCTCACTGTGCAACAAATCAAAGAAAAATTCAGGAAGCATTAAAAACTATTGTACTTTCCTCAGCTCCATAAAATCCTTCAACTCAGTCAATTAAGAGATATTGTGAAGAATACATCCCATCCAAGCAAGGCAGTTTGATTTCTCCAGCCCCCTCTTCAATCTCCTTCACTCGGGTTTTGCTCTCATCCCCTATGGGAGTGGAGTTAATCTGCAGGACAAACAGGAGAACATTCAACCAATCTCTGTCATCTCTACTCCAGAACCAAAGCTACTCAGACCTCAACCATTGAGGTACAATGTGTAGCTGGTATGAGCACACTTGGAGATCGAGGTCCAAGTCATCATTGACTTGTGTGTATGCGTGTAAATGGAAACACTGGTAAACCAAAGGTGTCCAGTGAGGGCTTCATTTCACTGGCAGCTGCCTCCGCCTTCTTCCATTCCCCTAGCTTCTCTTCAGCACCAGGCTAAGTCAATGTTTTCCTCAAAGCCAGATGGTTAAAGAGGCAGCAGAAGATGATAAAGAGGGAAGCTGATACCCTCTCTGATGAGTCCTGCAAGTGGTCCAAAATTCACATCTTGAAGACTCTGACAGCACTTTCCATTACTTTCCTGCAGCTATGGTTGTAGATCCATTCTCCAACACACCTGAGCCACACCGTCGTGAGATGCTAAAGACAGAGAACAGCTATTGGCCCCAAGGGCCATCCACCTTGTGACAGACCATCGCTCCTCCTGAGGCTGGTTTTGATGGAGTTTTAGCAAGAGAATGATTTTAAAAGGTTTAAAAAATAAAGTTTACATTGAAATGGATCTTACACCTCCTGTGGACTACAGTTCCAAAATTCCAGTGAGCTCAGTATTGACTGACTTCTCAACAAACCATACAGTAACTGATGATTCCTTTAAAAAGTGTGAACGCAGGACTTATTCCTGCTTTTCTGTGTAATCAGTCTCAGGAGAGAGTTTCACAGGGAGTACCTGACAGGAGGCGGAAATACCTCTGAGGCATGTGCACATGACTCACAGGAAAGGTGGAACCAGAAGATTTATTATGTGTGAACTGTACTGTAAGGTAATGAATTTGCTTTGCATTTGAGTTACACTACAACTCGATCCTCTTGTGCCTTAGAGGCAGGGCAGTCACTCACCTCCAGCAGTCTGGGTTCAATCCTGGCCTCTAGTGCTCCTATCCTAAAGACATCCAAGTTGGTAGGTTAATTAACTACAGTGTACTGTAAATTGCCCCTTATGTGTAGAGACTGGTAGAATCTGGGGGGGGGGGAAGGGGATAGTTAATGGGATTGTGAGGAGAATAAAGCAGGTTTACTGTAAAAGGGCCTGTTGGGAGACGTTTATGCTCTTAAAGTACATATACAATGCATAATCATAAGCACGAGAAAGTCTGCAGATGCCGAACAGCCAAAGCCATACACACAGAATGCTGGAGAAACTCAGCAGGTCAGGCAGCATCTATGGAAACGAATATCCTCCAGCATTTTATGTGTGTGACACACACAATGCAATTCAAAATCTAGGACATAAAGCCTATTTGATGACTGAATTGTTGAGCACCATTCCTCTTTCAAAATTGCCAATCCAACTATAAAAAAATAAAAACAGAAAATGCTGGAAACACACAGCAGACCAGACTGCATTGTAGAAATAGGAACAGACTTAGTGATTCAAGTAAATGATCCTTCATCAGAACCATTAACTCTGTTTCTCTTTCCACGGATGTATTTTCTGCTTTTAATTTCAGAGTTCCCACATCTGCAGCTTTCTGACTTTTTCACACTAAGAGACACTAAAAAACAATAGTGTCTAGTCATCACAGGAATTTTTTAAAGTCACAGTATATTATCAAGGAATCTAAGATCATCTAATAAAAAAAATTGAATAGGGCCTTCTGGCTTTGCCATACCAGACCATAATGCAACAGGCCAGGATACTTTCAGCAAGACATAGAATCAAAGAGCAGTACAGCACCGAGACAGGCCCTTCGGCCCATCTAAACAAGGTTTATGAGAAGCTGAATTCATTAATCTCCTAAGAAAGGAAAGATGCTTGGTCCAGGACAGGTCATCTGATAAGTTAATGCCCAGGAATTTAAAGCTGCTGACTCTCCCCATCACTGATCCCGCAATGTAGACTGGCACATCTTCTCCCTCCTTCTTCTTCCTGAAATCAACAATTGGCACTTTAGTTTTCCTAACACTGAGCTTTTACACCACCACTCAACCAGGTGACTCAACTCCCTCTGGTAAGCTGACTCATTGCCACCTGTGATTCATCCAACAATAGTAGTGTTGTCATTGAATTTGAGGATCGCATTGGGGCTATGCTTAGTTACACAGTCATATGTGTGTAGAGAATAGGGCAGGGGGCTAAGCTTGCAGCCTTGAGGTGAACCTGTGTTGATGGTCAGCAAGGAGGAAGTCAAACATGATTGAGGTCTGCTGATGAAGAAGCTGAAAGGGAGGACAGAGACTTGATGAGTTTGGAAGGGATGATTACGTTGAACGCCAAGCTGTAATTAAAAGCAGCCTCACGTATCAGTCCCTGTTATTCAGATAGTCCGAAGCAGAGTCACATTTGCTGCTGACCTGTTGTGGTGGCAGGCAGATTGAAGCGGGTCCAGGCAATCTCTGAGGAAAGCATTGATTCATGTCATAACCAGCCTCTTGCAACACTTCGTTACAGTTGATGTAAGCACTACTGGATGGTAGTCATTGATGCAAGTCACCACATTCTCCTTGGCACCAGTACAACAGCTGCCTTTTTGAAACAGATAAGAACCTCCAAACCACACAAGCAAGAGGTTGAGTATGTCTGTAAAAATTCCAGCCAGTTCGTCCATCAGATCTTCAATTACTCAGCCAGGTACACTGTCAAGTTCAAATGCAAAGCGAATTTATTATCAAAGTACATACAGTGGATTCCAGTTAATTGAGCCAACGGTTAATCGGGGCAGCCGCTTACTTGGGACAAATCTTAAAGAGCAAAAACTAATTGAGAAAATAGCCAGAATTCCCTTTGTTTATTTGGGACACTATGCCACTTAATTGGGGCAGGAGACTGTTGCCGAATAGCTTCTAACTAGCATCAGTCGTGTACACTTGCACAGCCATTAGACACTACACAGTGCTTAGAGTGAAGAGTTTTTAAATAGCCTCAGTTATGTGTATTAGTGTTCAAAAAGCAGTGATTGTTGACAATGATAGTTGGCGAGAAATAACCAGCTAGACAACTCAGAACTGTTTTACTCCCTGCATTTTCAGGCACTCAGGTTTGGAGATGCCAGAAACAGCCGGGAGTGTAACGAAACGATTTCACTAATTCAACAAGTTAGGAATTACGAAAAATTTTAAGTTATCAACAATTATCTTGAATGTTACAATGAAAATGAATATTTAGAGGATGCAGTTGTGGAAAAGGTTGAATGAAGGCTGTCCATCACCTGGTGGATGCACTGATTTTGTTCATTTACAGTCAATCAAAAGAACACAGCAGCGTACACTGGATTAATTCCTCTCTCAATAACTATCAATGTTCAGTTTTATAGTGGTGTAGTAGTATTGATAGTGTTCTAACTTGTTCTGTATTTCATTTAAATGGGGCATGATTTGTTACTCGGTTAAATGGTAGTTTGCCTTTTTATACCTTTTTAACTATTTCCCAAAGCTAATAGAGCAAAACTGTACTGGTCCCAATGTGTCCCAATTAACCGGAATCTACTCTATCTGTTATCATATACTACTTTGAGATTCATTTTCTTGCAGGCATTTACCAGAAAAAGATATACAATAGAATTTTACTTAAAAAACTATACAGAAACAAAGACTGACCAACACCAATGGTAAAAAGTATAGTATTCGTCAACGTGGAACGGGGAGCAAGTTTGTAAATCTGGCAAGAGCAAAGGGTGTTGGGAATGGTGAAGGTGGACTGTCATGGGAGGGGTATGGGACGGGTGGCAGAGAAGGAGTGCCAGGGACAGGGTGGGGGGGTTGAGTGGGTGTATACACATCCAGCTCTGAGACAGCAGGCAAGGTTGTTTGATCCCAAACAATTGGTTTACTGATGAGAATATCTCTCTGGTGCTTCCTGCTCCCTCCCCTCTGCTTCCCCTTTTCCCATCTATGATTCCCATCTCCCTGCCCCCTTCCCACTCTCAGTCCACAGCAGAGACCCAAATCAGAAGCAGGTTTTTCATCACTCACATATGTCATAAAATTAGTTGTTACTTTGCAGCAGTACAGTGCAATACATAAAATCACTACAGTATTCCGCCAAAAAAAAAGGTTTTAGGCACACCAGCTAAAACTTTTGCACAGTACAGTAGAACACAATACAGGTAGGATGCATGAACATCTATATCCAGGAAGCAGCACTGAGTCCTGAAACAACAGTGTAACATGGGGAACTGATGGGTCTGATACGGTTCAATCCCAGACTCTCAGGTTTGCGCTGGCCTTCGCTGGTGTATTCAGCTAGGCTCCATTCGCTTGAACTGCCAACTTAAATAGAAACATTAAAGGCAAATGTTTTACTTTATTATTCTCTTATGTTCATTCTGCTTGTAAATTATTTTTAAAGTTTTAAGCATCATTTGAACGTATTCAATTATTGCTAAATGTCTCAATATCACTTGCAAGCTGTGAGTGGTTACATTTCATGGGATAGCTGTAGCAGCAAGGACACTGGGACTCGGGTAGTGTCCGAAAATAGGTGGGACTACAATGTTCCTGTGGGATAGACACGTGAAATGAGCTGAACTGAGCTCCATCGGCACAATTACTCCCGCTATATCTCGCACCAATATCCCGCTGTATATCTCCCACTAATGTTCTAAAATGCTTAACATGCAATAAAGTATTTTGAGGCATGGCAATAAGAGAATTTTTGAAGCACCATTATAGATAATAGACAATAGGTGCAGAAGTAGACCATTCGGCCCTTCGAGCCTGCACCGCCATTTTGAGATCATGGCTGATCAACTACTATCAATACCCGGTTCCTGCCTTGTCCCCATATCCCTTGATTCCCCTATCCATAAGATACCTATCTAGCTCCTTCTTAAAAGCATCCAGAGAATTGGCCTCCACTACCTTCTGAGGCAGTGCATTCCAGACCCTCACAACTCTCTGGAAGAAGAAGTTTTTCCTTAACTCTGTCCTAAATGACCTACCCCTTATTCTCAAACCATGCCCTCTGGTACTGGACTCTCCCAGCATCTGGAACATATTTCCTGCCTCTATCTTGTCCAATCCCATAATAATCTTATATGTTGCAATCAGATCCCCTCTCAATCTCCTTAATTCCAGCATGTACAAGCCCAGTCTCTCTAACCTCTCTGCGTAAGACAGTCCGGACATCCCAGGAATTAACCTCGTGAATCTACGCTGCACTTCCTCTACAGCCAGGATGTCCTTCCTTAACCCTGGAAACCAAAACTGTACACAATACTCCAGGTGTGGTCTCACCAGGGCTCTGTACAAATGCAAGAGGATTTCCTTGCTCTTGTACTCAATTCCCTTTGTAATAAAGGCTAACATTCCATTAGCCTTCTTCACTGCCTGCTGCACTTGTTCATTCACCTTCAGTGACTGATGAACAAGGACTCCTAGATCTCTTTGTATTTCTCCCTTACCTAACTCTACACAGTTCAGATAATAACCTGCCTTCCTGTTCTTACTCCCAAAGTGGATAACCTCACACTTATTCACATTAAACGCCATCTGCCAAGTATCTGCCCACTCACCCAGCCTATCCAAGTCACCCTGAATTCTCCTAACATCCTCATCACGTCACACTGCCACCCAGCTTAGTATCATCAGCAAATTTGCTGATGTTATTTTCAATGCCTTCATCTAAATCATTGACGTAAATCATAAACAGCTGTGTTCCCAATACCGAGCCCTGTGGCACCCCACTAGTCACCACCTGCCATTTCAAGAAACACCCATTCACCGCTACCCTTTGCTTTCTATCTGCCAACCAGTTTTCTATCCATGTCAATGTCTTCCCCCCGATGCCCTGAGCTTTGATTTTACCCACCAATCTCCTATGTGAGACCTTATCAAATGCCTTCTGAAAATCGAGGTACACTACATCTACTGGATCTCCCCCATCTAACTTCCTGGTTACATCCTCGAAAAACTCCAACAGATTAGTCAAGCATGATTTACCCTTGGTAAATCCATGCTGGCTCAGCCTAATCCTATCACTGCTATCTAGATATGTCACTATTTCATCCTTAATAATGGACTCTAGCATCTTCCCCACCACCGATGTCAGGCTGACAGGTCAATAGTTCTCTGTTTTCTCCCTCCCTCCTTTCTTAAAAAGTGGGATAACATTAGCCATTCTCCAATCCTCAGGAACTGATCCTGAATCTAAGGAACATTGGAAAATGATTACCAATGCATCCGCAATTTCCAAGGCCACCTCCTTTAGTACCCTAGGATGCAGACCTTCTGGACCTGGGGATTTGTCAGCCTTCAGTCCCATCAGTCTTCTCATCACCGTTTCCTTCCTAATGTCAATCTGTTTCATTTACTCTGTTACCCTATGTCCTTGGCCCATCCATACATCTGGGAGATTGCTTGTGTCTTCCTTAGTGAAAACAGATCTAAAGTACTCATTAAATTCTTCTGCCATTTCTCTGTTTCCCATAACAATTTCACCCAATTCATTCTTCAAGGGCCCAACATTGTTCTTAACTATCTTCTTTCTCTTTACATACTTAAAAAAGCTTTTGCTATCTTCCTTTATATTCCTGGCTAGCTTGCGTTCGTACCTCATTTTTTCTCCCCGTATTGTCTTTTTAGTTAAGTTCTGTTGTTCCTTAAAAACTTCCCAATCATCTGTCCTCCCACTCACCTTAGCTCTGTTATATTTCCTTTTTTTTAATGCTATGCAATCTCTGACTTCCTTTGTCAACCACTGTGGCCCCTTTCCCCCCCTTTGAATCCTTCCTTCTCTGGGGGATGAACTGATTTTGCACCTTGTGCATTATTCCCAAGAATACCTGCCATTACTGTTCCACTGTCTTTTCTGCTAGGCTATCCGTCCAGTCAACTTTGGCCAGCTCCTCCCTCATGGCTCCATAGTTTCCCCTGTTCATCTGCAACACTGACACCTCCGAGCTGCCCTTATCCTTCTCAAATTGCAGATAAAAACTTATCATATTGTGATCACTACCTCCTAATGGCTCCTTTACTGCAAGATCGCTTATCAAATCCTGTTCATTACATAACACTAAATCCAGAATAGTCTTGTCCCTGGTCGGCTCTCGTACAAGCTGTTCCAAGAATGCATCCCGTAGGCACTCTACAAACTCCCTATCCTGTGGTCCAGCACCAACCTGATTCTCCCAGTTCACCTGCATGTTGAAATCCCCCATAACTACTGCGACATTACCTTTGCCACATGCCAATGTTAACTCCCTATTCAACTTGCACCCAATATCCATGCTACTGTTTGGTGGCCTGTAGACAACACCCATTTGGGTCCTTTTGCCCTTACTGTTCCTCAGTTCTATCCACACAGACTCTACTTCTCCTGACCCTATGTCCCCCCTTGCAAAGGACTGAATCTCATTCCTCACCAACAGGGCCACCCCACCCCCTCTGCCCACATTTCTGTCCCTACGATAGCACGTATACCCTTGTACATTCATTTCCCAGGTCTGATCTCCCTGCAGCCATGTCTCCGTTATCCCAACAACATCATAGTTACCCATTGACATAGAGTATCACAACGTGCGTCCACAGAGTTATAAACCAACAAAAAATACACCGGCCTATAAGCGTCCTCTTTTTTTTCACTTGCAAAGGGTTCAGGGTTATGTTGCGGATGCAAGAGCAGTGACAGACTTAAAGTTATGAAAAAATTAATGTTGCCTAGAAATTCAATTGCACAATGATTTTTTTTTGTATCCTTATGCAATTCAAAATTAACTCTTCTCCTGAGTGAAACATGGGTCAAATATTTCACCAGATCTGCTTGGTGTTTTTTCAAATATACCCCAATTTTGAAACCCTTAGGCGCCCTGGAATGACCTTTGCAAAAAAATGTTTGGACCATGTATGAGGTGGGAGGCTTATGGGCACCTATCAAGGACCAACTTACCCACACATTTCCTGACGGGATGCCTGCAGGCAAACAAATTATGTACATTTATTCTTCGGCACTGCCACCCATCGGCTTGAACAACCTGCCCCCCCACTGCATTTGTCCAACCATCTCTTAATCTCTAAACACTGATTCCAGAACCTCAATCTGTGATTTCCCCCAAGATGAGAGGCCAGAGTTGATTTTGCCCCACTATTCCTGAGCTCCATGCTAAGCTGCTGTTCCTGATCCCATAACACACATGCATGTCACTTTCTGGCTGGCTCCACTAACCCCACCTCTTCCCCCCTCCATCCACCTCAAAGTTCATGTTCAAAGCTCAAGGTACATTTATCGAAATATGTATACATTATACAACTTTGAGATTCATCTCTCCTCACAAGCAGCCACAAAACAAGAAACCCAAAAGAACCCATTAAAAAAAGATAAACACCTAATGTGCAGAGAGAGAAAAAGAATCAAATCGTGCAAACATTAAAAGTAAGCAAATAGCACTTAGAATGAAAGTGAGCCCACAGACACGAAGCCTGGAGCGGCCAGAGCAGGCCCACAGCCTCAGCCTCAGTTTCAGTTCTTCACGTAGTGGGGTAAAACGTCGCAGGGCCCACAGACACGAAGCCTGGAGCGGCCAGAGCAGGCCCACAGCCTCAGCCTCAGTTTCAGTTCTTCACGTAGTGGGGTAAAACGTCGCAGGGCCCACAGACACGAAGCCTGGAGCGGCCAGAGCAGGCCCACAGCCTCAGCCTCAGTTTCAGTTCTTCACGTAGTGGGGTAAAACGTCGCAGGGCCCACAGACACGAAGCCTGGAGCAGCCAGAGCAGGCCCACAGCCTCAGCCTCAGTTTCAGTTCTTCACGTTTTGGGGTAAAACGTCGCAGGGCCCACAGACACGAGGCCTGGAGCAGCCAGAGCAGGCTCACAGCCTCAGCCTCAGTGCAGTGAAGAGCAGATTAAACGTCACGGAGCAGCAAGCAGAACCAGCCCAACCCTTGCCTCTGGTCCTGACACCCTGGTAGTTGTCTTCAATTCACCACTGTCAACACCAACTGCTATTCTCACATTCCTGATTTCTAGTTCCCGAGCTCCACCACCTAACACAGCTCATGTTGACACCACGTTCTGGAATATGTCTAACCTGGAAGGAAGTATTAAGCTGCAATTTTGCCATGGAAATGTGCAATGTCCAATCTGCTGCCTGGAACTAAAATTCCAAACAGAGGGTCAATAATCCAAGTGGCATTCTATTGCATCCTAATGAGTGCATGAGAATTCTTCCGCACAAACTGGTTAAGTGCAAAACCTGAGCAACTTTCCAGAGCCTGGGAACAGGAGTTGCAATTCAGACTCTCGATTTAGCTCCACAATTTAGTTTGATCAGTTTGATTATTCATTATCACTCTATTGAAATACTTGCATACACTGGCCAATGGAAACAAGAATCCGCTTCACACGTCACAGGGAGGAAGCTCTCCCTTTCCCTCTCTCACACATACATGCAGACTCTATGATCTAACGTATTTCCTAACTTAAAAAAAAACACTAATATAATATCTCAACAGATCAAAAAGAGCACTATCTAGATACTCACAAGGATGATTATAGTTTTTTTTTTCCCTTTCTATTCAACAGCTAAATTCAACCTTCTAGTTGATGGCTAGATCAGCCACAATCTCAGTCCTGATCATTGTACGTTGACAGCACATGATACATTGGGATGATGGATTAGGTGAAAACTCAATTTAGTTAGATCATTATCACTGATGCCCTCACCTTGCAGTAGATGTCTGCCAGTAAGCTTATGTGCCAGTCTGGATAAAATTAAGTGTTTATAGAGTGAAATTGAGAGAAAACAGCTTGTTCTGGGGAATCGTTTCCACAAATGAGCTCATGGCAAAGCATTCCTATTTACAAATAACATGTGATAAGATAAATGCGAAGAAACACCTGTTTTGCATCTGATAACATTGTTACATATTTTAAAAATCTGCCTTTTCTGTGCTTTCGCCATGCATTGATGGTAAAGAAAAGCCTATGAAGGCAACAGCTCAAGTGTACACTGTAACACAAATCCACACCAGGGACATTTTTGGGTATTTTTCCTGGGTATTTCCCCAGAAAGTTGATATGACCTGGCTAGGGAGGAAGACTTAACAGTGTATCTGAGCTTCCAGGATATTCCTGCAACAGACCAAGCACGTAACATGCCTGTCAAAATGAAATGTCAGTGAGCTTCCGGTGTCTGGTATAGTTCCGGGCCATGGATTGAATTACATGGGTGGCAGAGGTTATCTCTGCCTAGTGTTTTGGGCTTCAACTTATTTATGCTTTACAAATATTTTCTACTGTTTAGCCAGCTATCCGGTTTCCCTCACAGCTGAGACAGAGCCTATTGCACGGCTGGAAAACAAGCAGTATCAACATTTCAGGAATGGTTTAACCACCTGGGTGCTACTGCAAGCAATATGGAAAGAAAATAATAGAGGCAAACCACTTTAAGACTCTAGTTTGGTATTTTCATCTACTGGTTAAGGACCAGGGCTGCTCAAACTATAAAAAGCCTGTTCAATTTTCACTTGGTTTGGGAAAGCATCACCTTGCAAAAATGGATGTTAGGTTGGAAGTGACATATTCTCCAAAAGTAAACTCAGCCAAATTAGCTAGTTGATCTGAAACTGATTCCCGGTAAAATGGACTAGGGCAAGGGGCAGAGGGCTGGCTTGGTATCCTAATCTCAACCGTGACAAATGGAAAAATTAAGCTTCAAACTGGAGGTACTTCAGAGAGACAGCACTCATCATTCAACCAGAGATTTGAAATGTTGGGATTTGCCTGAAACTAGAGGAATACCCCATGGGACATAGCTAGGTAAACATACAGACGTGTTTAGGGAACTCTTTCACAAAACACAGATGAAGCTCCCTTGTGCTGTGTCCAGGCGTTCTTGAGCCTTTTCCACTTTAACACTGTTACAGATGGGTTCCATTCTACTTCAGCTACTAAACTAACAGTGCTTAGCAAGGTTATGCTTAAAGCAAGATGACACTTTCTGACTGGTGTACTCATGGAAGAATCAGGGCTGCCCAGCTGATGGACTATGCAAATTTTCATTGCCTGACGTGGCAGCAAAGCACATCTGCTACAAACAACTGGCTGAATCCAGCTGGTATCCTCTTGCTCCTGAGCTAAGGTAAGAAGCTGCTGAAACGTCTGTAGGCACTCACTTCTGGAGACAGGATGGAAAACTATCTGCTTGTTTTGTCCTTATACTATCTTGGACTACATGGGAGGAATACCCACTTAGTTTCAATAGGACCTTGTATGAGATTATCCACAAACTTTTAATGAAATTAATGAAAAATGCCTAGACAGTGTTTGAAATCCAGCATGAAGATAATCTACTTACTATCTAGAACTGCTCATGAGTCGGGTGATATAATTGTAAAGTGGCAACTCACTGTCTGGAAGTGCATGTGAAAAATATCCTAGTTCTGAATCTGTATATTAAAAAGAGTCCTTTCATTGTAGGAACTGTGTCTAAAGCCCATCAAATCATTGCCTGACATTCCATAGACTGTATATCCACTTACCGTCGGCAAATAAAATACAGAGCGCCAACACACTTTTAATTCACATATAAAGAACATACTTTTTAAGATAATTTATAAAATAGATTCTGTCATTGATCCTACAGATAGAGAATACCCGGTTAATTTCTGGGATCACACGAAAAGAACATCCATACATTGAATTGTGTATGATCAGCATTTGCAGGTCACCTAGAACTGTAGGATGACAATGCGCATGAAGAATCTGCAATTAATCTAACAATCTGTGTGTGCGTATAAAGAATATCCACTCACAATCCGGTATGGTGCAGGAAGAATGTTCATTCACCATCTGATGGTGGTTTGAAGCTCTGGGATTCTCTATCCAGAGGGTTGTGCACTTAAAGAGGAAGTCAAAGTTGAGTTTTATTGTCAAATGCACAAGTACCATGTCTGTACAGGTGCAGCAGCAACGTAGGCACATAGCATCACATAAGCTGCAATAACAAGAAGTAAGGATAAATTAAATATCAATTGTGCACAATTTTATCACAATTAGAACAAAAATAAACAAATCCACTTTAGTGCAAAGTGGTCAAAGTGGCAAAGTGTTGCAAAATTGCAGTGATCAAGGAATTTTGCCAGTTGGTTCAAAAACTGAATAGATGAAGGGAACTTGATGGAACTTCATTCATCAAAATAACTTGTTGTTATGCTGTTCTTGAACCTGATGGTTAACACTCCCTCTAATTTGTAACAACCAGTGTACGCAAAAATCTTGAGAGTACAATTTTTTTTGCCCAGTGACAACAACGTGTGTGCACTGAATTTTATGTATAGGAGGTGTTCGTTTTAACAGCTAGCAAAGCACTCTCAATAAGAACTTTGATCTCCCCTGGGTTTGACCATTTTCACCCCCGTTCATCTGCACGCCTGTAACAGGTAATGAAGGACTTTCTCACCAGAGTTTTTGCACACCATCCATATGGGATTTGCACGCTAAATGACTCTTTTAAAAAGTCAATTTTCCAAATATCACTCCACTTCTTCCCATTTGCAAATTCTCCAGCAGCAACTTTTGCAGTGTGACAATACATGCAAGTAACACCAGTTTCAGTATCGTGTATAAATATTTCTCGCAGCTGCACATTCCTGACCTCATGAGTTTTCAATGTATCAGCTTTATTAAGCCATTCTGCTTTAAATGAACTAGCAGTTCTTTTGTGCTTCACACCTTTGCTTCTTTGGAATTCGACATTGTGAATCAATAATTTCTGCAATAAAAACAGCTTTGGCGTCATGTGGAGACTTGTGTGCTTCAAGGACTCCATCAGGTGCTGTTGCTCAGGGCCTCCCATGTTGAACACTGTGGACGAGATTCCAGATGAAGGTCGATCCAATCCCAGCTCCCAAACAGACAGACTCGTGTCCGCCCTTCCCAGACCACACTTCAATTAGAAGAGCGAACGCCTTACGAAACGAACAAAATAAAAACAGTACCAATAAGGCAGTCCTAAAAATCTGCAAACAAACCATTGCAAACTCCACATTGTCAAAACCGTCCACATCAGAAACCAGAAAAGGAAATTTAATTGAGTGTGATCGTGGAATATACTTAACATGGCAACGAGGTAAAGGGTGACAACCTTTTGTGTGCAGTTTAAATTCCTTTGTGTGCTAGAATCACACCTTATAGGGAACATTGCTGATGGTGTAGGACTTTATGCTTCTGTACCTTCTGTCAAATGATAGCTACGTAAAGATGGCTTGGCTGTTTGATGGAGATCTTTGATGTTGCCTTCTTGAGGCACTACCTCCTGTAGGTACTACCAATGGCTGGGAGGGATATGCCCATGATAAATTTCTCAGAGTCCATTACTCCCTACACATCCTTAGTTCCTGTGTCTTCAAATTTCTGTAACAGGCTACGATGCAACCAGTCAAGGTACTTTCAACAGTATGAAAGTTTGACAGAGTGATGAAAAGCCAACCCTCCTTAACCTGGAGTACTGGCACAGAGAGGACTTGAGACTTGGGATAGATTAGCCAGTGAATAACTGGCAGGTCAGAAGGGCCAGATGACCATTTTCTACTCCTATTTTCCTACAAAATCTATCTGGGACCTTATGTGAAGAACGGGTATTCATTGGCTGGAGCTGTGGTTAACTTATATCCACTCCACATCCGTGACCATATATGAAGAAGACTGACTCACCTTTTAAGACCATGAATGAAAATTATCCACTCACTGTTTGAGTCCGTCCATGAGAAAGAAATTAAGTGTATCTGAAGCCCATGAAGTCGTCTCCCAGCATAAATCATCCTGGACAGGAACAAAAATTGAAACATGAAGATGGCAGGGGGAGGGTGGGGAGGATACAGCAGCAAGGAGAATAGTCCACTCATGCTTTAATGAAAGTTTTCAGCTGCTGATCATTTTTAATGGTGTCTCATGTTTCAGACCAAGTGTGAGGCACATAAAGGCTAAGTGAACTGAAACTGCACAGGACAAATATGGGGCTGTGGCAATGCTCATGATGAGGCAACAATAATGATGTCCCTTTATTTAATGCCATTAATATTGCAAAACAATTCATAGGAATACCATCAAAGAAAACAATCATACAAAGCAGCAAAAAGAGATTTGAAAATGGTTAATCAAAAGATTCGTCAAAGTTGTAGGTGTCTGGGAATATTTTGGAGTTTCGTGAATATAGCAGGTAATAATTCAAGCAAGAACAAGTGTTCAGTTCTTGATGTAGACTATACATTGCTAGCAGTAAATTGAAGTTAAAAGCACAACTTTGCAAAATAGTGATTATGAATCATATTTGCATATGCATTAGCCAAATGTTAAGACAATGGGGTTGTGTTAATTGCCCTGCATCAACTATGGATTTAAGGAATTTGCGCCATTGTAACATTTTGAACATTGAGCAAATTCAGGAGTTTGAAAGTGTCTCAGGCAAGGTACTTGAACGTTCAGAGGTGTCACACACCGTGATATACAATTCAAAAGAAGCATTGTCAACCCAAAGTATTTAAGTAGTGTTGACGTAAATGATGTAGTTGTAACTATTGGAACAGTATTGTTTTTTGCACACTGGTTGAATGCCTAAATTGGTGTGGCCTTTCAATGATTTATTATGGATAGTATTCTATTACGGATGTATTGAGTATGCCTGCAAGAAAATGAATCTTAGGGCTGTATATGCTGAGAAATATGTACTTTGATCATAAATTTTTGAATTTTTCATCATCCATAGAAGTACACAAGAGTTTTAATAGAAGGCAAACAATGTGATATGTTAGTGGAATCAGGAGCTTCGGTCCCCACTAGCCCACGAGTGGGGAGGTTACTTATCTTGGAGGTGTAACAGGAAAACAATGGGAGCAGAGAAAGTGTGAGCCTCAGGTACTTCAGATAGAGGCAGTACACTTTCCAGTGGATTTCTGGGTATGCCCAGACCATGAAGGTACAGTCTTGGGGATATATGCACTTAGTAAGGCAGGTGCTATCATAGATTCAAGGACGGGATAGATCACATGGACAATTTAGGGTCATCAAACACTTGTGATTCACAGAACAGACAACATGACTAAAGCAGCCCTGATCAGCAGGGACTGGAGCCAAGATGGCATATCTGGATTATATCACAAGATCCCAGGGGCACGTTCTGAACAAAAACAAGATCGTGAACCAGTCAGAATAGTCCTGATTAGAGTAGAGTCATATAAATCCACACATATATATCCCAGATATAAGTGGAAGCAAGGGTCTGGACTACAGCATAGTCCTAGAGGGATGAAATGTTTTGAAGTAGGACATATCACCCAAGACTGTAAGGTAAACAGATCATATAATCAAAATTCTATAGATCAGAGATTTGAATTTGAGAAAGCTCAGATGTTCAAATTTTGGTTGATGTGGGGATGGTTGAAGGTTTGGCTTGTCCATGACCAATAATTTCTAGCATTGTTTGTTTCAAAGCTTTAAAGTTGAAGATTGTGAAACTTGGCATGAATGTGTATTGTAAGAAGTTTTGCTGAATGCTTAACCTTTGAGAGAGAGTAACTCAAATAGAAGACCACAAGAACATATGTTCTAAGAGCAGAACTGGACCATTTGGGCCATTGGGTCAGCTCCACCATTCCATCATGGCTGATTTATTATCCCTCTCAACCCCATTTACCTCCCTTCTCCCCTTAACCTTTGATGCCCTGATTAATCAAGAACTTATCAAACTCTGCCCTAAATATACCCAATACCCAATGATATGGCCTGCACGGCCATCTGCAGCAATTAATTCCACAGATTCACCACTGCCTGGCTACAGAAAACTTTCCTCATCTCTTTTCTAAATGGACATTCCTCAATTCTAAGGCTGTGTACTCTGGCCCTAGATTCCACCCCCATCCCCACAGTAAACATCTTCTCCACATCCACTTTATCCAGACCTTTCAATTTTCGATGTTACGACGAGATCCCCCTCATTCTTCCAACTCCAGTGAGTACAGGCCCAGAGCTATTAAATATCCCTTGTATGTTAACCCTTTCATTCCTGGCATCATTCTTCTGAACCTCCTCTGGACCCTCTCCAATGCCAGCACATCTTTTCTTAGATAAGGGGCCCAAAATTGCTCACAATACTCCAAGTGCGGTCTAAATAACAATGCCTTATAAAGCCTCAGCATTACATCTTCGCTTTTGAAATCTAGTCCTCTCAAAATGAATGCTAACATTGCATTTGCCTTCCTTACCACAAACTCAACTTTTAAGTTAACCTTTAGGGAATCCTGCATGAGGACTGCTAAGTCCCTTTGCATCTCTGACTTTTGGATTTTCTCCCCATTTAGAAAGTAGTCTACATCTTTGTTCCTTCTGCCAAAGTACATGACTATGCACTTCTGTACATTATATTCCATCTGACACATCAGTGCCTATTAACTCCCTATCTGTCTAAGTCCTTCTGCACACACCCTGCTTCCTCAACACTACCTGCCCCTTCATCTATCCATGCTAGAAAGGTACTTAAAGGCTCTTAGCTTGTTGTGCACATTGCCTCCTAAGGGTTCCATTACCTTAAGCTTCCTAATCAAATCCAGGGACAACACATAACACCCAATTCAGAATTGCCATTCCCTTAGTGAGCTCAACCACAAATTGCTCTAAAAAGTCATCTCGTAGGCATTCTACAAACTCGGCCTCTTGAGATTCAGCACCAATCTGATTTTCCCAATCTACCTGCATATTGAAATCCCCATGATTATCGCAACATTGCCCTTTTTAGATGCTTTTTCTGTCTCCCATTGCAATTTGTAGCCCACATCCTGGCTACTGTACAGAGGCCTGTATATAATTCCCATTGGCGTCTTTTTACCCTTGAAGTTTCTTCACTCTACCCACAAGGACTCTACATCACTGAATCCTATGTCACCTCTCTCCAATGATTTGATTTCATATTTTACCAACAGAGCCACCCCAACACCTCTGCCTACCTGTGTATCCTTTTAATACAATGTGTATCCTTGGATGTTAAACTCCCAAGTATTATCTTCTTTCAGCCACAACTCAGAGATGCCCACAACATCATACCTGCCAATTTCTAACAGCACTCCAAATCATCTACCTTATTCTAGATACTGCACTCAGATTTAACACCTTCAGTCCTGTATTCACCATCCGTTTTGATGTTAGCCCGTTACACTTTAAATCATCCCACTGACTGCAGTTCTTCCCTATCATCTGCATCTAGTTGTATACTAACTACCACATCCCCAGCCCTAACACTCTGATTACCATCCCCATGCTAAATTTGTTTAAACCTTCCTCAACAGCTCTAGCAAACCTGCCCACAAGGATATTGGTCCCCCTTGGGTTCAGTTAGAACCCATCCTCTTTGTACAAGTCACACATTCTCCTGAAGAGATCTCAACAACCCAGAAATCTGAAACTCTGCCCCTTGCACCAATTTCTCAGCCACACCAAATCATCCTGTTCTTACTCTCACGGGCACCTGGCCCAGACAACAATCCAGAGATTACTACTCTGAAGTCCTGTCCTGCTTGATTCTTTATTCTATCTTCAGGACCTCCTCCCCTATACTACCTATGTTATCAATACCAATATGTACTACGACTTCTGGCTGGTCAACCTCCCCCCTTTGAACACCATGGACCCAATCAGAGACATCCCTGACCCTGGCACCTGGGAGGCAACATACCATCTGGTTGTCTCTTTCACATTCACAGAATCTGCTTTCTGCTCCTCTAATTATGGAATCCCCTATCACAACTAAACTTCTTTTCTCCCCACTTCCCTTCTAAGTCACAGAGCCAGACTTAGTGCCAGAGGCTTGGTCACTGTGGCTTCCCCCTGGTAGGTCAACAGTATCTAGAGCCATATACTTATTATAGAGGGCAATGGCCACAGGGGTACCCTCTACTGGCTACCTATTTGCTTTCTCTTTCCTGACCATCACCCAGGTACCAGCTTCCTGCAATATAGGGGTGATTACCTTCTGTAGCTCCTATCTATCACCTCCTTACTTTCCCATATGAGCTGAAGATCATCCAGCTGTAGCACAGTTCCTTTACAGGGTGTCTAAGGAGCTGCACCTCGATGCGTTTCATGCAGACGTAGTTATCATGGAGACTGGAGATCTCCCAGATTTCCCACATCTCTCACAAAGAACATACCACGACTTCCGGATCTATTCTCAGCACTGTAGCTATGTACTAACAGAAGGGAATAAAACTTACTAGAAACTTTCTTACTTACCTATAACCTCTGTCTACACTCGTCTAAGCCTGGTCTTGCTGAAGCCTGCTGAGCCAAAGCAGAACCACTCTAAAGGTGGCCCAGTCCAACAATGGTTGCTCCATTTAAATCTTCTTCCCTTTTATAGGCCCTGCACTGCTTTCAGTCCGACAAAAAAAAGCTGAAACCTCCCAAGCTCTCTAGCATGTGAATAGCTGAATTTGAAAAATGTTGCGTGAGGTGTGGCTACAAGGGGGGTGGGGTGGAAGAGAGAGAGAGAGAATATGCATGAGTGAGTGAGTGATCATGGGTTTCTTAAATCTATATCAGAAGGGTATTTGAATTAATCAAGAGGAAAATTTTGCTACTTGATGTAAAATAAATTTGCAGGCTGTTTTATCTAAGAAGTCTCTAAGAACTTTTGTGTCAGTACATGTGTGTGGGCCCCATCTATCCATCTTTTCTATTTGTTTATTCTTTGAAATGTATTTATTGTGTGTTAAATGTTTGTTCTAAGTATTTTTCAGTTTATTTGTGAAGCTTCAGAAGGAAGAAAAGTGCAAGGGTTGATTTTTGTTTTGTCTTATCTGTGTTTTAAGTTTGTGTGTATTTCTTTCTTTCTTTTCGAATGGGTAGTGGACAGAAATAAACCCAAGTTCCACACTGGCCATGCTGAATCCTGGCTAAGGTGATGAAAATATGAGTGTCTCTATTCCGGCTATGAGATTCCCACATTCTAGAAGATATTGGCGATTTGGGAAATTGGTGATTTGTGTACACTCAAGTTGGGAATTTGAAATGCATGCTTTTGGAGGAAGATTGAAACATTTGGGGAGTGAACTGAATTATTGGTTTTCCTAAAAAGAATGCTCCATAAGGTTAAAATATATATTGGGCATTATCAATGCACTGATTGAGTTTTAGGTCTTTAGCAATAAACTTTGCAAGATTGAGACATAGTCACTGTGTGTGTCCCCTAAAATGCAAATGCAGACTGGGCTTGAAGTCCAGCACGTGTCTGGTGAAATGAAAATTGCTGCTGACCATAGAGAACCAGAGTGAGTCAACCCACCAGCAATCTCATTACAGGAAACTTAAATAATGACCATCAGCCTCCTGACTGAAGAAGACCCAAGTGTAAAGGAACAGGTACGCGAATGCAGAAGACATTCAAACTAAAATATATTGGTAACAGTACTTTGTACTGAAGGCTGGTTCTGGAAGCCAGATGATTCGTTATATAAATCGGAATAGAAAGATATTGTGAAAATAGATGGAGGGATCCAAAGTATGGCAGAGACATCAGGTTCCACCCCTTGTTCATTCCACAACCTTGATGGCAAGTCAGACAGAAGAAGAGAGGAGCATCAAGAAGGGCAGCCTGAATGGTGACTGAACAAACACAAATAAAATGGGCCCTTTCAGCAGTTGGGCCACCAATCGAAAGGACATTGTGGGAGGGGGATGCCACCACAGCGAGGTCATTGTAGCAATCCATATAGCAACACCCCAAACTTTCCCGTAGATCGATCTAAGGGTCTAAGAGGCTTGTCAGATTATTCTGAAAATTTTCTGCATTGGCATTGTTGCCTGTGAACCTGAAACAAAGTTACTTTGCTGGTGCCCTGTGCACTGAGTTACTTCTGATGGCCACTGCTGAGTTTTAGTTATCAGAGAATAAAGGAGCAAGGATAAGGATATGATTAAACTGCAATGGACCAGCAGGGAAGGAGGCACAAGCACATGAAAAACAAAGCTATTTTAAAGGCTGTTGAAATCGAGAAGTTAAAAAGTATCCAAGCAGAGGATGTGATCAAATTTCTGGAACATTTTATTGCCAACTCTGCTTTGTCTTGTAGATAGCCAGGCTGTAGATATAGGTCCACATAGAGGCATGATAGATTGGCAATAGGGAAGGGGATCTGATGTGCAGGGCATTTTTGGTGCCCTACTCAATTAGATCATCCTTAAAGTTTGGCCTTTACCTCCTCCCCACCTACCTTCCACAGGGATCACTCTCTCCGTGATTTGCTTGTTCATTTGTCTCTCCCCATTAATTTCCCACCTGGCATAACAACAGAAATCCTACACCTGCCCATTCACCTTCTCCATTACCTCCATTCAGGGCCCCAAACAGTCAGGGACTTTTATTGTATATGGTGCTCCCAATTCAGTATCCTCTACATTGGTGAGACGCGACGTAAGTTGAGGGATCACTTTGTCAAGAATCCCTGCTCAAAAAGCAGAATTTGATGGTAGTCAACCATTTTAATTCCTATCTCTATTCCCGTTCTGAAATGTGAGTCCATGGCCTTCTCTTTTTCAACAATGAGGCCTCCCTTAGGGTGGAGGAGCATCACCTCATAGTCCATCAAGGTAACCTCCAAGCTGATGGCATGAACATCAATTTCTCATTCTGGTAATTTTTCCACTCCCCCCTTCCCACCTCTTCTATTCCGCACTCTAGCCTCTTACCTGTTCTCCTCACCCGCCTACCATCTCCCCATGGTGGCCTTCCTTCTTCCCTTTCTCCCATGGTCCACTCTCCTATCCTATCAAATTCCTTCTTCACCAGCCTTTAACCTTCTCCACCCATCTAGCTTCACCTATCACCTTCTAGCTATCCTCTTTCCCCTCCCTTAACATTTTTATTCTGGCATCTTTCCTCCCCCCCCATCCCTTTCCAGTCCTGAAGAATGGTCTTGGCCTGAAACATAAATTGTTTACTCATTTCAATAGATGCTGCCTAAGATGCTGAGTTCCTCCAGTACATTGTGTGTGTTGCTCTGGATTTCCAGCATCTGCAAAATCTCTTGTGTTCAAAGTTTTACCTTCCTGGGCCAGATTTCTGCCCAGGGGTAAAGAAGCTGATAGCTTAATCAAAGCAATTGAACATGGACACAAGGACTATCTGAGAAACCTGAGACCATTCTCAGATAAGAATCTGTTTATTATGTAAAATGACAGGCATAAAGAAGGAACATCCTATGATCTGGTCATCTGGACCCAGTGTTTGGCTAACCTGGTTAAAACTAGTTTGAACCATTCTGAGCTGGACAGAACAAGAGAAATCACCTAAGGCTCAAGGCTAGAGGAAAGAGTTATAAAGGAACACCGCTTGTAGCCTTAGGCCACATCCAGTGAGAAGTTGACACAGATCAGTCAAGTGACCTTAAGCCAATGAAATTGAAACATCATTGATTGATCTGATAAAGAAAAGAATAAGAATGGAGGATTTTGGGAGCACAGACACTGACAACTCTGTGGAGACCAACAATCACAGAAGTGGACAATTCCACGTCAGAAACGTAGAGATCTCTGAAGATCTAACCTGGTCCCAACATATCAATGCAGTTGTAAAGAAGGCAAAACAGTGGCTATACTTCATTAGGAGTTTGAAGAGATTTTGTACGTCAACAAATAACTCAAAAACTTCTATAGATGTACCGTGGAGAGCATTCTGACAGGCTGCATCACGGTCTGGTATGGGGGGGACGGGGGGGACTACTGCAAAGAAGCTGCAGAGGGTTGAAAATTTAGTCAGCTCCATCTTGGGTACTAGCCTACAAAGTACCCAGGCCATCTTCAAGGAGCAGTGTCTCAGAAAGGCAGCATCCATTATTAAGGACCTCCAGCACCCAGGGCATGCCCTTTTCTCACTGTTACCATCAGGTAGGAGGTACAGAAGCCTGAAGGCACACACTCAGTGATTCAAGAACAGCTTCTTCCCCTTTGCCTTCCGATTCCTAAACAGACATTGAACTCTTGGACACTACCTCACTTTTTCTTAATATATAGTATTTCTGTTTTCTGCATGATTTTTAATCTATTCAATATACATATAGTGTATAAAGTATATTGGATAAGATTTACTTATTTATTTATTATTTTTTCTCTTCTATATTACGTATTGCATTGAACTGCTGCTGCTAAGTTAACAAATTTCACGACACATGCCGGTGATAATAAACCTGATTCTGTATTAATGCAGAACTGCTCCAATGTTTCAATTGAACTTTTATCTGTAATGTACATGACAAATACTATGACTGCGTCAAAAATATTTTCCAAGGAAACTCGCAGAGAAGTGCAAAACAATTCATATGATATTGATATGAATATGATATTCATACGAATATCAGAGAAAGCAATCACACCAAGCGGTGTAAAGAGATTTGACAATGGATAGTTAAAATATCTGTCAAATGGATAGGTTTTAAGGGGTGTCATAAAGGAAAAGTGGAAAGTGATGATGTAGAAATGTTTTAGAAGGGAACACTGGAGGTTTTGAGTTTGAAAGCTGAAATTGTGGGACAATTAAATTTGGGAATGTGCAAGAGTGGTAAAGATATCTTAGAAGGCTGTGGATGTGGAGGTGATGCGAGCAGGGAAAGATTTGAAAATAAAGCCAAAACTCAACAATCAAGACATTGTTTAAGTAAAGAGCCTCTGTTTGTCATCAAGTAGAGCGAAGTATTAACAGGGTGGTGTAAATTCAGACAAAGTCAAAATTAACTATGGAGAACAGAACAAAGAAACACCGGGCAGGTGTGTACTGGGGAACAGTCAAGGATAATAATGATGTGAAACAATGGAAAGGTGTATCAAACCAAGGAGTCACATGAGTGGCAATGGTGCAATGTATCCAGAAACGCTTCAAAAGGTGGTCTCCATCATTAAGAGACCTCACCCTCCAGAAAACGCCCTCTTCTCATTACTACCAGCAGGGAGGAGACCCAGGAGCCTGCAGATGTACCATCAATGTTTTAGGACAGCTTCTTCTCCTCTCCATCAGATTTCTGAAAGGTCTGTGAACTTACCAACACTACCTCACTCTTCCTCTTTGGCACTTCCTTTATATAGTAATTATAACTATAGTATATAGCAATTTTTTGTGTCTAGGGATGTACTGAAGCCACAAAAGCAACAAATTTCATGATGTGCATCAGCAATAATAAACCTGATCTGATGTAAAAATATGTGCTAACACTATTGAATGTAATAAGCAAATGGCACTAAAATGTAAAGAGCTTTGCACTGTTTATATGTATGTATATTTATACATATATAGATGTTCATTCTTGGAATAAAAGCAGTGGTGCGGACAAGCATTTCAGTAGCAGACGAGCTGTAATAAGGCTGGAATTGAAGTCCAACATTGGCTTGTTGATTGGAGGCAGAGTGCAATGGCCAAGGGTTGTTTCTCTAAGTGGAAGCATGTCACCAATTGTGTACTCCGTGTTGAGACCCATTTTGGTATGCCAAATAACAGGTGCTCTCATGGGTAGTATCCAAAACTTCTTCAATAATCAGTATCTCAGAAAGGTAGCGTCCATAATTAAGGACCCCCACATGCCCTCTTCGCATTGTTACCATCAGGAAGGAAGTACAGAAGCCTGAAGGAACAGCTTCTTCCCCTCTGCCATCTGATTCCTAAATGGACATTGAACCCATGAACACTATCTCACTACTTTTTTTTAAAAAATTCCGTTTTTGCACTTATTAATTTAACTATTTAATATACATATATATACTCACTGAAATTCAGTTTTTAAAATAATTTTTATCATGTATCGCATTGTACTGCTGCCGCAAAGTTAACAAATTTCATGACATATGCCAGAGATAATAAACCTGATTCTGTTTCTAAAACTAGGAAATACACAATGGAGACTCGAAATTACTAAGAAACAGAGAGACCTTGGTGTACATTCCAAGGATCCTGCTAGGCAGCAGTATTGGTAAAGAGAGTGGCTAAGAAGGCATATGGGACCCTGTTGCCAATGGATCGAAGACCTTACTCTGTCAAACCTTTATGCAGCTCATTCTATTTCACTTTAACAGAAGTTACACAGCAGCAACTTTCTCCACTCGCTATAAAGTCCTCACTCTCCCAGTTCTAAAAAAATGTCTTTGGCCTGAAAGGTTAATTCAGTTTCTCTTTCCACAGATGCTGCCTGACCCACTTCCAGCATCTTCTGGTTTTGAACAAGACATAGTTACAGGGTGTAGCTGGGAAATGGGACTGCTTTATTAAGCAGTGCCAGATTTAAATACAGCTCTTTGTTTTTACAGAAGGCGCGTCTGGCATGCTTTGTGGTCTTTGGCTTTCGTTCAGGCTGATCATCCTGAAAGCAGGTGTCAGTTTCCCAGCCCGAGCTGATTTCCCATCACAGGGCTTGTTACAGTGTCCTGTGTTATGATCCTGCCATTGTCTAACCCATTTATGTGTCTGCATGATTTTAGACAATTAGCAAAATAATCTGAAGAAGAAGTGATTCGTGCTGCAAGTTGTAATGCACTATATGAAAGTAAGCAGTTGTACTGAATACAACTCAGCTTGAAGATGATTCGTGCCGATTCTGGTTGAATTCACTCTCATTAACAATCCCACACAGTTATACAAGAACGTCTTGTACAGTTTTCCATTACTTAATATTTATTTTTAAACCAATAGCATCAACAGAAAGTCGCATTGGAAGATTGCTGTGTAAGTAACCTGCCACACTTGCTAAATAAGCTACTTTGACTGAAGAGCATACTGGAGCATACAGGTTACGCGAAAGGCACTGAGTTTCTTTCGAGGGGTAAACCAAGGCGGAGCTTAGGAGGAGACAATGGCACCTAACAGTAACTCCCTGGCTTGCATCTTCAGAAACAGCTCTACTTCCATCTTTAATATCTCTATTTTTCCCTTTCAGGGTTCTTTTGGAAACCCTGACCTGGAGTTACACGCTGACTACGGTTCTTTGCGGGAATGGGACCCCCTCTCGGGGTTTCACAGCTGGCCGCTGGGGGCTCGGCCTAAGAGCTCCGGTCGCCTTCAGAGGACCGAGTTTTCATGGCTCTGGAGACGGGGTATCGGTGATGGTGTCCAAGCAGAAGTGTCGTGGGAGATGGAAGATCTAAGGCTGTGTGCCCAGAGACCCGAGATCTTTGAGCACAGAACTCGGAAAAAGTGACACAATGGACTTTTAACATCGTAAACCAGTGAGTTTTTACTACGTCTCCCCCCTCGCTGTGAAACGGAGACACCTCTTTCGCCATTATTAGGGATGGAGAGAGCCTGTGGTATGTCGAATGCCAAGTGAACAATGTCGTCTTTGGAGTAACTACAAGTCTGTGCCTTTCCCGTTGCCTTGCTCACGCTTGAGTGCTCGGTGGTGGGTGCCGATGCTTTTTTTTGCCGGTTGGGGGAGGGGGGGGGTTGTTGCTCGCTGCCACCTATGCATGGGGGGGGGAAGGGAGCTGGGGGTGACTTTGGGGATCTAACATCTAACTGTCATTCATTCTTTGGGGGCACACCTCTGTTTTGGTGGATGGTTGCGAAGAAAAGGAATTTCAGGATGTATATTGTATACATTTCTCTGACATTAAATGTACCTTTGAACCTTTGAAATGTGGGAAGAGGTAAACAGAGACTTAAGATTATTGGTTACACTTCAGCTCTATCCTCTGCCTGTTAATAATGCATTTAGAGATCAGCACCACACACACATTGTTTAATGACAGCCTATTTCTGTATGCAACCTTGCTCTAAATGCATATGAAGGCCCTTTCCAATTCTCCTTAGGAAAGATTGAAGATGATGTGCTTCCATTCCAGTTTCTGTGGCTTCTGAGGGACTGATAAGCAGCATTCTCTGTATCAGGGGCAGGAGGTGCTTGACGGTGTGCGGCTTCTGTCTTTTCCACTGAGCTCCTGTCTGCTTCTGATGAATGGTTCCAAGCTTCTCCGTGCATTCCTGAAGGTGTCTTCTCTGCTTTGAATGCTCCAGGGTCAGAGGTTACCGGAAGCCAGTGAGTATTTTTTATAGAGACCAGTACATTTTACATCAACAGGAAGTACAGCGCACAATTGCCTAGAAATGAGGTTTCATTCTCTTTTGATGTGAAGTCTGGGCCAGCATCTGGAGTTTGGAGGCCTGATGACGGTAAGTCTGAGAGTCTGGGGTTGGAGGCTCAGAGGAGGCTTGTACTGGGGTTGGAGGCACATCTGTGTGTGTGAGTGGGAGGGAGGGAGGGAAAGCAGCTTTTCTTGCTGTCATTATTTATTTTGCTGCCGTTGCTGCTTGTATGGTTCTGCAGAATATTGTGGGAATACTACGTTGGTGTCCGAATGCGTTTCGGCACTTGGGGCACACCCTTAGGTACTATTGGCTGTTAATGCAAATGATGCATTTTATGATGTAGTTCACTTTACATTTCAATGTACGTGTGATAAATAAATCAGGATCTGAATCTAAAGGTGAGTTGTATATAAAGCTACCACCCACTCAGATCACCTGTAAAGATCATGCAACTGAGCAAAGCTCCATTATAAGAGGGCTCTGGCACACAGGTTCATGTGCTAAATTAGCACTGTTAAGACGTATTCTGGAGTTAAGGTATAGAGCAAATATTAATTTCACCCCCCCAAGCAATCTTCAGATTTGAATGTGTTTTGCAGATTTGATTTAAAACACAGCCCTGAACAATTAGACCTCAGAAACCTGCATATGTATTAATGCACCCTAGAGTCAGTGGAGATTAACATTTGTTTTGGGTATCTGGAGTATGGGTGCAAAGAAGAAGGTGCGTGACAACTATATGCAATTCAAAGGAAGCATTGTAGATACATTATAACTATAGAATTGTCCTGCTGCTACCTTTCATCTTTAGCAGGTAAAAATGTCATGTGATAATGGGCCAGGAGGCCTCCTCTGCCAGAGTGTCTCAATATGATGCCTGTTTCTCGTTTTTTGTTGAATAAAACACTTCTAATCCACTAGTTTCACTGTATCTCCAGTGACTTTGCTCACATGACTACAAGCACCTGTGGGATGCCCAGCATCAACTGCAAGAAAACATTGCAAATGGCCCGTAGAAAGAGGAGATCCAAGTCAACACGAGGTATTGAAAGATCACGGGGTCAGTGATAATCGCCCAACTGATTTCTTCGGTGTCACTAGGCTGAGTGACTTGAGCTGCAGTGTATCACCTTCCACCGAACACTGACCATTAATCACTGACACTGGGGGACTCTGCATGCAAGGCTTTGATGTTGCAGAGTGGCTAATTTTACTTGTGTCTCATTTCCAGACCTGGCACAATGTACTCCAACTCTTATTGTCAGTGACCTGAGAAGGTCACAGGTTACCCCCCTCCCCCCTCCCCCAAATCTTCAGCCTCTGCTGGTTCCAAAAGAAGCATGCACCCTGTGACCCGTGACATAATCAGGTGCATGACGGACATCAGGCAAATGTCAACCTCATTAGGGTACATTGTGCTCAGGAATGCCCAGACCAATAACCCAATGGGTGTGTTGGAGTTTTGTTGAATCTTACAATTTTCTTACGTGATCAGAGTGAGTGGTGACTTTATTTGCTGCTCATTCAGTGCATCAAAAAGAGGGCAAAACCGATCTCCAGGCAGCTGTGCTCCACACTTCCACTTGCAGATGTGAAAGGATCCACTGGTACAATCGGCCTCCGATAAAATTGCCTTTATGTGCACTTCCAGCATTAAAAACTTGCATAAATTCATCCAATTTCTAAGCTAAACTGTGCTTGCTATGTTGTTAAATATGGGAACTAACATCAAGTAATGTATGAACGGGAGAGTGTAGGAATCCCCATTTCATTGAGAGAGTATGGTGGTGTCGGAGTTCGTGATGCAACCTCACACAGGGTTCTGGTGCACCCTGTATGGAATCCACATCTGTTCCGCTTCTGTTTCTTCCCAATCCAAACAAAGGGAATCACATTATTTTCGATGCAGCCTGGCCTTCTGAGCGGTCCCAGCATCTTCTATTTTGATTTCATTATATTGTGTTGAAACTGGCTAACTTTTCTGTGATTTTCATAGTACAATAAAATTCAGCTGATCCACAATCCAACCATTCAAAGCTCACGACAGTTCAACATCTAGCTCCCCAGGAACTCACCAATATGCAAGCTCACGCTCGTGAATGTTAGAAGTTCAAGGTATACTTATTATCAAAGTATATAGTGCATGCTATATATATCGGTGAGATTTTTCTTGCATGCAGCCATAAAGCAAAGAGACTCAAAAAACCCCCCACCACAAAGACAGTTAAACATCCAAAGTGTGAAAAAGTGAACAAATTGTGCAAACAATGAAGAAGTAAACAAGTAGCATGCAGAGCATGAACCGTACAGCTCTCAGAAGTGACGGAGACAGATCAGCATTGCAGCTGGTCCAGGAGCCCGACGGCTGCCGGTCACAGTTACAGAGCCAGTTCAGCGCTGAGCCGATTGCCGATGGTTGCAGGTCACATCTGCAGCTGGAAGTAATAGTAATCTGCTTTACATCAGCAAATTTTTATAGTATAGAAAGGACGGCTTCCTGGGATCCAATTTCACACAGCAGCATGACTGGGATAAGCTTGGGACACTCAAGACATTCGGCAGCGAATGACCCGATGCCCTCGAGAGAGCAATTGAGTTTTATATAAACCTTTGTTGAGACATGGGGGGAGTTAGGGGACTGGTGAGTCTCGGGACAGAGTGCATTGTAGCGTTCCACCAAATATTATCTTAATTGGAGAAATACAGTTGTCACATACATATGTTGTGGCAGCTATTTGGACAAACAGACAAACTACAAGGGAGCATTTTCAGCCTCTCTGGAAAACTAACCCCCGGCTGCATTTTAGCACGATTGGAAATGTCACTGCCGCTTGTTTTCATTTTCAGAATCGACACCAATACTGTCTTTCCAAGGTTCACTGTGCCTGATGACTCCATTCAGCTTGTTACTAAAATATAAAGTTTACGGAGGTGAACGGGAGAAAATCTACAGATGCTAGAAATGCAAGCAACACACACAAAGTGCCTACTCAGCAGGCAATCTATGGAAAAGAATATTGTCAACGTTTCAGTCCGAACCCTTCGACAGGTTACAGAGGTTGTCTCTTGTTAACTGATCCAAGATTATGACAAACAACACCCACAAAATGCTGGTGGAACACAGCAGGCCAGGCAGCATCTATAGGGAGAAGCGCTGTCGACGTTTCAGGCCGAGACCCTTCATCAGGACTAACTGAAAGGAAAGATAATAAGAGATTTGAAAGTAGGTGGGAGGGGGTGAAATGCGAAATGATAGGAAAAGACCGGAGGGGGTGGAATGAAGCTAAGAGCTGGAAAGGTGAGGCGAAAGTGATACAGAGCTGGAGAAGGGAAAGGATCATGGGACGGGAGGCCTCGGAAGAAAGAAAGGGGGAGGGGGGAAGCACCAGAGGGAGATGGAGAACAGGCAAACAACTAAATATGTCAGGGATGGGGTAAGAAGGGGAGGAGGGGCATTAACGGAATTTAGAGAAGTCAATGTTCATGCCATCAGGTTGGAGGCTACCCAGCCGGTATATAAGGTGTTGTTCCTCCAACCTGAGTTTGGATTCATCTTGACAGTAGAGGAGGCCATGGATAGACATATCAAAATGGGAATGGGATGTGGAATTGAAATGTGTGGCCACTGGGAGATCCTGCTTTCTCTGGCGGACCAAGCGTAGGTGTTCAGCGAAACAGTCTCCCAGTCTGCGTTGGGTCTCACCAATATATAAAAGGTCACACCGGGAGCACCGGACGCAGTATATCACACCAGCCGACTCACAGGTGAAGTGTCGCCTCACCTGGAAGGACTGTCTGGGGCCCTGAATGGTGGTGAGGGAGGAAGTGTAAGGGCAGGTGTAGCACTTGTTCCGCTCCCACTTCCTCCAAACCAAGGGTGTAGCCATGGGCACCCACATGGGTCCCAGTTATACCTGCCTTTTTGTTGGCTTTGTGAAACAGTCCATGTTCCAACTCTATACGTGTATCCATCCCCCTCTTTTCCTTCGCTACATCGACGATTGCATTGGCGCTGCCTCCTGCACGCATGCTGAGCTCGTTGACTTCATTAACGTTGCCTCCAGCTTTCACCCTGCCCTCAAATTTACCTTTCCCTTCCCCAGCTCTGTATCACTTTTGCCAATCACCTTTCCGGCTCTCAGCTTCACCCCACCCCCTCCGGTCTTCTTCTATCATTTCGCATTTTCCCCTCCCCCTCCTACTTTCGAATCTCTTACTATCTTTCCTTTCGGTTAGTCCTGACAAAGGGTCTCGGCCCGAAACGTCGACAGCGCTTCTCCCTATAGATGCTGCCTGGCCTGCTGCGTTCCACCAACATTTTGTGTGTGTTTGAATTTCCAGCATCTTCAGATTTCTTCGCGTTTCCGAGATGATGACAGTGGGTTTTCCCATGGAAACATGTTCTCTGTATTACAGGGCAGCACAATTATTGAAAGGCAACTAATAGTACATTGGTCTGATTTTAAACAACAAGAAGGAAATTGTATTGCTAAGGTTTGAGCTTTTGGCAACAGGATATGTGGAAATGATGGAATTTAGTTCCAAATTTCTCCTGCACCTACTTCAATGATTTTTTCTCTCAGGAGCACAGTCGTGTCTACCATAGCCCTTTCTTTTCACGTAGGCTTAGGTCACTTATTTGAATTCTAATGAGCCTGGTATGAGATTTACGTGCAATTTGCAGCAACCTCTCCATGCTATCCACAACTCCTTCACCCCCTGCTGTAGGCAACAAATGGCTGCAAATTTTCCCAGTTCTGAAACATGAATTCTGTCTAATTGCAGGCAGAAAGACATCCGTAATCTCTGTAAATTCTCCTCTGTAATAATCCGCAAACAAATTGAGAATGCATCAGAACCCTATCCACTCACTTCATGAAACCCTCGGCAACACCCTGCAGTAAAGGGGCTCCACAAAGAAATCACTTAGAGGCCGACACATTAAACAAAAAGTACTTTGAGCAACAGGATGTGTGTCACTTAAAACGCCCTTGAAATGGAAGAGAGGGTTAGATGCGCAACTCCCACCCTCCTAGGGCGAGCAAAACCCTTGGGACTCTGCACACAGATGTAACAATGGTCTGTCAGGTTAACTGCTTTCTTCCCCCTTCCCCCACCCGCAGACTCCTGAAAGCAATGATTCATTCGGGAGTAGCTCACTAGGTGCTGATCCCAGCTCCCTGCAAAAGAGATGCAAATCTTTTTTAAAAAATAGTTTCCACTTTTGTATGGGAGAAGTTTTAAGATCTGCTAAATCTGAATGATGAATTTGGTATTGCCATAAAGCCGAAGTGATTAGCAGGGGTGCATTTAAGACAAATCTTCCTACATACATGACGAGAATAGAAGAATACCCGAACACAGTGAAATGAAATCACATGGGAAAAGCATGAAGTTGGGCTAAATTGTTGTGCTTATGAAACATCTTTGTATGAAGCCACACTTGAATAATAGTCACTGCTGTAATGTGATAGTGTGACAGTGAGCACAGTAATATCGGCACAATGAGATTATAATTTTTTTAATTATGAAAACAATGCTGGAATTTTACAACACACACAAAATACTGGAGGAACTCAGCAACTCAGACGATCACGGAGGGGAATAAAGAGTTGACATTTCAGGCTGAGATTCTTCAGGACTTTTAACGCTGGACTTTAAATACTCTATACAATACACAAAAAAAACTGCAGGAACTCAGTGTGTCAGACAGTTATCTATGGGGAAGGGGGGGATGGATGGTCATCTCATTTTGTTCAACATGATTCATTCACCCTGACGGCAGACTTAACTCAAAGTGATGACTCTCCATTTCCCTCCATTGATGCTGCGTTAAAATAGCATTTTGTGTGTTGCTCCCGATTTCCAGCATCTGCAGTACCTTGTGTCTCCACTTTAATGCTTTATACTCCTTTTACCATTCATAGCTAGCCAGATTTATTTTCATCTTTCATATAATGCAAGAACTGTAAAAGATTATAACATAATCAAAACTTTTTCAATTAATTCTGGAAGATAATTTCTCTTCAGCAAAACAGTTCACAACCCAGGAATTAAAAAAAACCCACTGCAGTTATTGTTATTTTGTACCTATTACCATGTAACAATTTTCTATCAAATTTGACTCAAAACGATGCTCTGATATTTTATTCATCTTGTGCTGATGACCAAATGCTGAACTCTGTGATGGATGTAGAATCCTGTATTCCACAATCTCATCTACCCGCACTAATCTTTGCACTGGTGTCTGCCCTGCATTGTGGAAGCTTCACTGAGCCCCAACTACCCTCCCCCCTCTTGACCATTAATAAGGCGCAAGGAGCTGTAGAAAATGCTGTGGCAGGAACTGCACCCTCTCCGAAACGCCACACGAATACTGTTAATTCCCTTGCCCTGGAGATGTATTTTAGTGAAGGACATTCTGATGAGAAGGCTATTCTACTGAAACTTTAATTATATGGCTCACTTCTCTCTTTTATCTCCTCCCACCAATTATCAGCCTTTCTTTATTGAAGGCAAAAGCTTATGTGAGACGCCAGAAGCCTTTCAGTACTTTATCCAAATATCCTTTCTTTGTGCAAGGGCCTAAAACACCAGGACACAAGGCCACTGAAACACCATCTGTTCTCAGAGGATGTTTATTTACACTTTCTATTGTCATCAGCCTGGTAAATTCCTGCAAAGCAGTTTTGTGGCTAACTGCAATTTATTTGATGCAATTTGTATTCTGTTTATTTTGTGACTGGGGAGCAGTTTGAAAGTCTCAGACTCTCTCAGTCATTCTTTATGAGTAAACTGGGACAGTATGGAGTATGCAGTTTTACTAACTCTCCATTTAACCCCACCAGGTTACAAGACTGGAATCCAAGGCCGGGATATTAATCTAGAGACAAAAATTTGAATTCCACCATGACAGCTGGAGTATTTGATGTCAGTTGAATAAACCAATCTGGATCCTGGTAGAGCCATTGCAACACACACAAAATGCTGGAGGAACTCGGCTGGTCAGGCAGCATCTATGGAAATGAACAAACAGTCGACATTTCAGGCCGAAACCTTTCATTAGGACTGGAAAGGAAGGGGAAAGATGCCAGAATAAAGATGGTTGGGTGGGGGGGGGGGGGTGAGGGGAGAGAGGACAAGCTAGAATGTAATAAGAGAGACCAGGTAGGTGGGGGAGGGTAGGATGAAGTAAGAAGCTGTGAGGTGATTGGTGGAAAAGGTAAAAGGCTGGAGAAGAAGGAATTTGATAGGATAGTGGATCATGGGAGAAAGAAAAGAAGGAGGGACACTAGGTGATAGGCAAGTGACCAGAAGAGGTAAGAGGTGAGGGTGGGGAATTAAACAAGAGGGAAGGGGAGGGGGAAATTTACCAGAAGTTGGAGAGAGCAATGTTCGTACCATCAGGATAGAGGCTACCTAGACAGAATATGAGGTGTTGCTTCTCCAACGTGAGAGTGGCCTAATCACAGCAGTAGAAGTGTCCATGAACTGAACTGTTGGAATGGGAATGGGGATAGGAATTGAAATTCTTCTTTTTGCAGGTGGAATGTAGGTACTCGACAAAGTGGTTCCCCAGTCTACATCAGGTCCCATCAGTGCAGAGGAGGCTGCATTAGGAACACGGGATATAGTAGATGATCCCCAACAGATTCGTAGGTGAAGTGTTGCCTCTCCTGGAAGGAATAGCTTTAGCATTGAATGGAGGCGAGGGAGGAGGTGAATGGACAGGGATAAGCACCAGGAGAGAGATAGTGAGGAGGGATGAATGGACACGGGAATCACGGAGGGTAGGATCCCTGTGGAAAGCAGAGAGTGGCGGTGAGGTAAAGATGTGTTTGGTGAGAGGGTTGTGGAGAATGATCTGTTGGATGCATAGGCTCATGGGGTGGTAGGTGAGGACAAGAGGAACTCTATCATTGTTAAGGTGGTGGGCAGGTGGCGGTGAGCACAGATGTCCGGGAAATAAAGGAGATGTGGGTAAGGGCAGCATCGATGGTGGAGGAAGGGAAACCCCATCCTTTGAAGAAGGAGAACACCTCTAATGTCCTGGAAAAGAAAGTCTCACCCTGTGAACAGATGCAGTGGAAATGAAATAAATGACAAAATGGAATTGCATTTTACAGGAGACAGGGTGGGAGGAGATACAGTCAAGATAGCTGTGAGAATTGGTAGGTTTATAAAAGATATCACGAGACAGCTTGTCTCTAGAGCTGGAGACTGAGAGATCAAGAAAGAGCAGAAAGATATGAGAAATGGACCAAGTGAATTTAAGGGCAGGGTGGGAGTTGGAGGCAACGTTGATGAAATTGATGAACCTAGCATGGGAGCATGAAACAGCACCAATGTATTCAACTTCACCTCTAATGTTTTTTACAGCTGCATGGACCAACCATTGCTCTGAGCAGGACATTCTCATACAGCCTGATAAATGTATTTTTATAATATGCATACTATGAATATTTTGAATGAAAATTGAAAAAAAATCACATACTTTTGATTTGATTTATTAGTCAAAGAGTATAATCAAATACAGCACAACAAGGAAAATCTTCCACATTTTGTCAGCTTTTCTTCATCTGTCTTCATTACAAATCCATTTCCTATAAACGCTCTCCAGATTAATTTCACAACCAGATGAAAGATAAAGTACATCTTAAACCTCCAAATCATCCAAAAATTCCTTTTCTAGCCTGTTTCTGGACTTACATTGGATTGAATTCATAAGACTGAATCCACATTTCTAGCAGCACTAGAAGCTTGAAATGTTTCAACGATGTCAACACGAAGTGATAGTTCTACAAATTCTTTGTTTCTAAGTGCATAGTTTAACGTATCAGTTTACATCTAATTGAACCAGTATTATCTTTCTCAGAAATGACAAATTGGAAATCACAGTATTGCTGTAATATTTTTGAGGTGACATTGTTCAACAGGCCGGCAATTTATTAACAATGAGCTTCTGTGTTTATTGTTACAATTTGTAACGTGTTGTAACTTGAAACACTGACAATGTAAATACACTGAAGTTCTAAAATGTTTCAAAGTAAAGATTGAGGTACGTTTATTATTTAGAACATTAATAGATTATATTCATTAACACAATTAATTACAGGGTATTTCACAATGACTGTATATTAACATATTTCAAAATTTTATTAGCATAATTTCAAATTTGTATAAAAGAAAACTCCAGCTGTGTGGCAACAATGATTATGTGCATTTCCGTTACTGTGCGACTGCACGCCTTGCAGCTTAGAGGGAACAGTGAATGCAATCGTCAATGTAGCAAAGAAAGTGTTGGGGAGCATTCTCACAATGCTAGACATTGGTTCAGTCACCCAGGCCAGGATTGACCTTGACTTCAGGTGCTGTCCGTGTAGAATTTGCTCCAGTGTACTTCCACATCATAAGGACCTGCTGGATGGCAGGTTAATTGGTCACTGAAAATTGCCTTTGGTGTGTAGGTGAGTGACAAACTCTGGGTGGAGATGCAAATGAAGGCCACTGTAGACTCATGGGCTGAGGGCTTTTCTCTGGGCTGTATGACCTATGATTCTATTGTGGAATAAAAACTATGTATCAGTAATGGTAACTATGACACACCAAATTTGTAAAAACACATCTTACTCATTGATGTCTACAAGATGACAAATCTGTCATTACATGATCTGGATTATCTGTAGGCAACACACACAAAATGCTGGAGGAATTTAACAGGTTAGGCAGAATCTATGGAGGAAAGTAATCAATATTTCAGCATTCCTTAGATGCTGCCTGACCTGTTGAGTTCCCCCATATTTTGTGTGTGTTGCTCAAGATTTCCAGCATTTGCAGAATCTCTTGTATCAGGGATGTATGTGAACTCAGATGAACCAATGAGGTTGCCCTATGATTGGCCAAACCAAGGCCAATATAGACAATGAATTCTGGGTTATTGGTTGATTGGGGCTGCCGCTTTTTTGGGACAACTTTTAAAGAACAGAAACAAATCGAGAAAATATCTGGGACACTCTTCATTGATTTGGGACACTCTGCTGCTTAATTGGGGCAGGAGACTTGCCGAACATTTTCTAACGAGCATCAGTTACGTGCACATCCTGTGGCTGTTAAGACACTGCACCATGCTTCATGTGAACAGTTTTTAAATAGCGTCACTTGCATGCTTATGTTCAAAAGCAGTGATCTTTGTCACCTATAGTTGGCAAGTAATAAACAGCAAGACAATTCAGAACTGTTTTGCTCACTGCGGTTTCAAGCATTCAGGTTTGGAGATGCCAGCAACAGCCGGGAGTGAAAATGAAATGATTTCACTATATGAACAAGTTAGAGTTCTGAAAAATTTCAAGGTATCGATAATCATTTTGAATGTTATAATTAAATGCAATTGTTGAAAGCACTATTTGACGGCAGTCTACTACTTGCACTTGGTGTCTGTGCTGATTTTATTCATTTACAGCTAATCAAAAGAACTTCTCCATTGATAACTATTTGGAACTAATACACAGTTTTATAGTACTGTAAAGTTTTGATAGTGTTCTAATTTATTCTGTATTTCATTTAAATTTATAATTTGTTTCTCAGTTAAATGTTAGTAAGTATTTTTATACCTCTTTAACTATTTTCATGAAACTTTGGCTAATTGGGACAGTTGCTTAATTGGGCCAAAACATACTGGTCCCAACATGTCCGACTTAACCAGGATCCACTGTACTGGTCTTGCCAATGATGCACACATTTTGTAACAAATAACTAGGGAATTGCTAACTGTGGTTGGGTGGATGTTCCTTCATGTAGCAACCTAGCCCCAATAGTCCTGCTTGTTCCACAATCAATTACTCCGTGTTTAATTTTAAGGCCTACAGCTTTCCAATGTCAGTGAGACAACTTTGCCTGGAGTTGCTAGGCACATGCGGCACATTAGAAACTGCACTAGCCCCTTATCTGCAGGTCTGGTTGGAGGAGAAGGAGGGGTAGAGCCAAATATTGGGATTGCAGTGTAAGGGTGGCTGTTGATTAGGCCAGTGTGGGGTGTTGCCAGAGTAGAGGATTCGGGCAGGGATGGAGCTAGGAAGGAGATCTGACAAGGGGATCAAGGCTAATGATGACCAAAGGACTGGAACCTGGGGTGAAAAGGTTAGAAGCTGAGGAGCGGAGCCTGTAGTTGGTGAGGTAAGTGTCTGGGGATTGGGACCTGGGTTTGAGATGGAGAGGCTAGAGCATGGGGTCAGAAGAGACAACAGTGAGTGGGTGGGAGAGCTGGCAATTGGTGAATATGAGAGCCTGAAGGATCGAAGGCAAGTCACAGAATGACCTTAGGGATGTTAAACCTTAGATATCCTGACAGTTTGCAACAGTACTCAGTTATGACATAACTTGGTCTGATTTCTTCCATGTTTTAAAAGCAGTATTACATGGGGAAACATCACCTGTGCAGTTTAGATAATTTCAGACACCCAGGAAGGATCATTCTAAGGCAATGCCCAATCAGCTTTCCGGAATGAAGGAAAACAGCCTATGTTATAGATAAATAACTTATAGATCCCAAAGGAAATGACAGTGTCACAATAGCATTACAAGTGCACAGATATACAAATATACAAATATTAGGAGGAAAGTAAGAAAGAATAAAAAATAAATTACCTCAAACAGCTTAACAGGAGGGAGTGCTCACTTCCCTGACTCATTATGGAGTCCAATGGCCGAGGTAGCGCTCTTTGGAGCAGTGCAGTTGTCTTAGTCTATTACTAGATGCGCTTCTCCGTTCAGCCAAGATGGCATACAGATGGTGAGAAACATTGTTCAGAATAGCCAGGATTTTCCAGAGGGTCCTTTGTTCTACCAAATAGGACATACATGGTAAATGGTAGGGCATTGAAGAATGCAGTCGAACAGAGTGATCTAGGAATAATGGTGCATAGTTCCCTGAAGGTGGAATCTCATGTGGATAGCATGGTGAAGAAAGCTTTTGGTATGTTGGCCTTTATAAATCAGAACATTGAGTATAGGAGTTAGGATGTAATGTTAAAATTGTACAAGGCATTGGCAAGGCCTAATTTGGAGTATCGTGTACAGTTCTGGTCACTGAATTATAGGAGAGATGTCAACAAAATAGAGAGAGTACAGAGAAGATTTACAAGAATGTTACCTGGGTTTCAGCACCCAAGTTACAGGGAAAGATTGAACAAGTTAGGTCTTTATTCTTTGGAGCGTAGAAGGTTGAGGGGGGACTTGATAGAGGTATTGTCTCCCATCCACTCCATAATGTACTGGTTAGGCACAGGAGTACATTCAGCCAGAGACTCATTCCACCGAGATGCAACACTGAGCATCATAGGAAGTCATTCCTGCCAGTGGCCATCAAACTTTACAACCCCTCCCTCAGAGTGTCAGACACCCTGAGCCAATAGACTGGTCCTGGACTTATTTCCACTTGGAATAATTTACTTATTATTAATTAATTATTTATGGTTTATAATGCTATATTTCTACACTATTCTTGGTTGGTGCAACTGTAACAAAACCCAATTTCCCTCGGGATCAATAAAGTATGTCTGTCTGTCTGTATTTAAAATTATGAGGGGGATAGATAGAGTTGACGTGTATAGGCTTTTTCCATTGAGAGTAGGGGAGATTCAAACAAGAGGACATGAGTTGAGAGTTAGGGGGCAAAAGTTTAAGGGTGACACGAGGAGGAATTTCTTTACTCAGAGAGTGGCAGCTGTGTGGAATGAGCTTCCAGTAGAAGTGGTACAGGCAGGTTCGGTATTGTCATTTAAAGTAAAATTGGATAGGTATATGGTCAGGAAAGGAATGGAGGGTTATGGGCTGAGTGCGGGCCAGTGGGACAAGGTGAGAGTAAGCGTTCAGCACGGACTAGAAGGGCCGAGATGGCCTGTTTCCGTGCTGTAATTGTTATATGGTTATATGGTTATACCACAGCCTCCAGTGCATCCAGTTTGACTCCTATAACCGAGCCAGCCTTTCTAATCAGTTTATTGAGCCGGTTGGCATCACCCCTGTTGTTGCCATTGCCCCAGCACACCACTGCACAGTAGATTGTACTGACGACAACAGACTGCTAGAACGTGTGAAGGAGAGGCCTGCACATACTCCAAAGCACCTCAGTCTCCTCAGGAAGTAGAGGTGATTCTGGCCCTTCTTGTACACAGCCTCTGTGTTGGTGCTCCACTTGTCATCCAGGTGCACCCCCAGGTAGTTGTAGGTCCTCACCACATCCATGTCCTCACCGTCAGTAGTAACAGGGAGCAGGGCAGGCCTAGTCTTCCCAAAGTCTGTCAACAGCTCCTTTATCTTACTGATGTTGAGCTGCAGGTGGATCAGCTTGCACCATTTGACAAAGTCCTCCACCAGGGCCCTGTATTCATCCTCCTGTCCTCCCTTTATACACCCAACTATTGCTGAGTCATCGGAGATATAAGTCACCATTATCCAGTTTCACTCCAGGTAGAGTCAATATTTAAATGAAAACACATTATCTGATTGAATTTCTAGGCAATCTTCATTAGCTGACTGGTCATTCTATGGGCTGTCGCAAACTTTTTTTCTCTCCATTTGCACTATTTTCTTAACAAACAAAGACATTCAGAGGAAACTAAAAGAAAACAACAATTTAATTCCCTGATGATCATTCTCTCAGTGGCAGTGTCCTGATAATTAATCTTTAATGTCTAGAGACTCAAAAAACAATTTTGGACAGTTGGCAATCCCAGCTGGGTATCCAGTTATTAAAAACAACAAGACTTCAAAAGAAATTCATTGACCACGAGGCACTGTGGGCTGAGCTGAGGTCACAAGTATGCTGCATAAATACAAAACGTTCTTTACAACTCAGCAGTGGTCACGGATTGAACCTGAGCTGGCCTCAGTAATTTATGGTAGAGTAAGAGAGCTTTATCATCCCACTCTTCTTTCAACAAATTGTATGGTAATATTATTTACAAAGGCCTCTCAGATTTTAGGCAAGTATCATGTTATCATGGGCCTCAAATTTATGGCTGTGTTTCAGCGATCAAACCCAGGGCTTGTACATGTTTCAGTGGTTTAGGTAGGCATTAGCATTCCAAAGGAAAGCAGTGTCAGGAAATGTAGAGGAGGCTTGAACCCACAGCAGAGCAGCAGAGATGATTCGGCAGTAGACAATATTTTACTAATAAATTGCAGCATAGCAAACCATGAGAGGCCACAAAACAAGAGAGAACAGATATTTAATGTGATAAGCCAACAGGCTTAGTGAAGGGGAGGAGCAATTTACTTGGAGTACTGTGTCCGGTTCTGGTCGCCTCACTATAGGAAGGATGTGGAAGCATTGGAAAGGGTGCAGAGGAGATTTACCAGGATGCTGCCTGGTTTAGAGAGTATGGATTATGATCAGAGATTAAGGGAGCTAGGGCTTTACTCTTTGGAGAGAAGGAGGATGACAGGAGACGTGATAGAGGTGTACAAGATATTAAGAGGAATAGACAGAGTGGACAGCCAGTGCCTCTTCCCCAGGGCACCACTGCTCAGTACAAGAGGACATGGCTTTAAGGTAAGGGGAGGGAAGATCAAGGGGAATATTAGAGGAAGGTTTTTCACTCAGAGAGTGGTTGGTGCATGGAATACACTGCCTGAGAGTGGTGGAGGCAGATACTAGTGAAGTTTAAGAGACTACTCGACAGGTATATGGAGGAATTCAAGGTGGGGGGTTTATATGGGAGGCAGGGTTTGAGGGTCGGCACAACATTGTGGGCTGAAGGGCCTGTAACGTGCTGTACTATTCTATGTTCTATGTTCTAATTGAATGAGGTTGGCTAGTTCCTCAGCCCAGAGGCAGATACTTCTTCCACATGGAGAAGCATCGCAGAAACTTCTCCACTTGCTCTTTGGCTCTTTCTGATTGACCATTGCTCTGTGGATGATTGCTACAGGACAAACTCACCGCGGTGTGGACAAGGGAGCAGAATGCTTGCCAGAAGCGGGAGTCAAATTGTGGGTCCTGGTCCGATACAATGAGGGAAACCGTGGAGGTGAACTCCTTGGCAGAGAACAAGGTCCGGCACCTCAGTGGCTGATGGAAGTTTGGGGAAGGCTGTGAAGTGGGCCTCCTTGGAGAATTTGTCCACCTTTGTCATGATCGACATTGCCCCTTTGAAGGCTAGCAAGCCTGTGATGAAACCCAAGGCAATGTGGGACCACAGCACTTGGAGACCAGTAGAGGCCACTGGAGCTCAGAGGGCTGTTGGTTGAACTGGGCACATTGAGAGCAGGCAGCGATGAGCTGACATCCATCTGCGATCCAGAACTGGTGTCACAATAAAAACAAAGTTCGTCATGTGCCTGGATGGCCAGAGATGGGTGAGGACTGGGCCCTCTGGTGCCTTTGAGCACACAGCCACCAGCAGTTGTTAGGTGTATTGGCTGGAGCAGGATCATGCTGTAGGGCCTGGCAGATCTGGTTCTCAAAATCCCAGATGACTGGAGCAAGGATCTGGGAGGATGGAATGATAGGCTGAGGGTCGATCTCTGTTTCAGCTGGGTTGAGCTGTCATGACAGTGCAGCCACCTTAGTGTTCTTGGAGATGGCTTGGTAGGAGATGGTTAAGTTGAACTGCTCAAGGAAGAGGGCCCAGCAAGCCTGATATGGGTTGAGTTGGCAGGTCTGTTGTATGGATATAAGGTTCTGGTGGTCAGTCCAGATCAGGAAGGTCTCAATGTTTCCCATTAGTTAATGTCTCCATTCCTCTAAGGCCCATTTAATGGCAAATCGCTCCCTGTTTCCTATTCCATAATGGAACTGTGCAGAGTTGAACATGCGTGAGAAGAAGACACAAAGGTGTGTCTTCCAGTCCAGTTCTCACTAGGAGAGGATGGCCCCGGCGCCCATGGCAAATGCGTCCTCCTCTTCCACCAAGGGTCTGGAGGGTTTTGGATGGTGGTGAGTGGGAGCAGTGGTGAAACATCTCTTGAGCTCCTTTAAAGTGTCTTTCATGGCAGCAGACCAGGTTATCTGTGAGGTAGGTGTTCTGGTGAAGAAGGTGACGGGAGTGACGATTCGGTTGTAGTTCCTGACGAAATGGTGGGTAGAATATGGAGAAGCTCAAGATGCACTGTAGATGAAGGGAGAGCTTGGTTGCCGCCTTCGGCGATGGTGTGCCCTTTGTCTGGGTCCATGATTATGCCTTGGGGTGAGAGGATATAACTCAGGAAGGAAACGACTGGGGTGTGGAATTGGTATTTCTCTAACTTGCAGTGCAGTTGGTTTACGAGAAAATGATGAAGGTCTGAACAGACGTCATAGATGTAGTCTTGGAGAAGATGAGAACATCATCAAGGTGGATGAGTTCATATCTTTGTAGTGTGTCTCAGAGGATCTCATAGGAAAATGGTTGGACAGTTGGAAAGTCCGAAAGACATCACCAAGTATTTATAGTGGCCAGTGGGTGATATGGACGACATCTTCCACTCATCTCCCTGGCAGATGCAGATCAGGTTGTACGTGCTCTGTACGTACAGTTTGGTCAGGGGGAGCTTACCAGATAGAAGGCCCCTCATCTCTACCTAGTGATGTTGTTGTGAGCATCTGATCTGTGGATGACTGCCAGCTCTACAGTAAGCACGCACGTTGTTTGTTCTCACGCTCGTGCTCTTGGGGAGTTAAGTGCGCTCATCCTACCTGCATGTGTTCCAAAGGCTTTGATGAGGAGGGTCCTGCAGCCTGAAATGATACTGCCAATGGAACTGGGTTTATGGCTGATGATCTGGAGGGTTGTTCCATAAAATGCTCGTCAATTTGGAAGGCCAGAATGATAAGGCTTTTGAGGTGGACTCCGAGATGCCACGATGGTAAGGACCAGCAGCCTTTCCGCATTCTAGCTGCACTCCGCTGCAAAAGTTCTGAATTCCCAGGAGTCTTGACAAAGGTGAAGTATCTAATCCCTACCCCGCTTCCACCTTCCAGATGACTGTAAACCCAGAGCATCTCTGTGGTGAATTTCTCACGTTTATTGCAAATGGTGACTTTATTGTCCCAGTTCGCGACGGCCCAGGTCAGAGTTCGCCCAGTCAGCAGAGAGATGATGAAGTCAACCTTGACTCTGTCCATAGAATACAGAGATGGCTGGAGCTCAAAACATAATACACACTGGGACAGGAAGTTGCGGCCACAGGTTGGGAATCTGGCGAAGTGTTTGGGCACTGGAATCTGAGGTTCTGAGAAGATTGACTGGCATGCGGTTGCTGTATCAAGACGGAGAATTGGTTGAGAACGGTAAGCAGCTGGTGAGTGGTTTCCTGCTGCTTTGGGATCGTATGCTTCTGTTAACAGAAGACTTCCTTTAGTTGAGCATACTCTCCTGGGTCAATCGTAGATTCACCCATCTTGTCAAGAAATGTAAAGGAGGCATGGCCAAAAGGAGAGCAGTGGAGACGATTTAGCAGGTAACAATATTTTACTAATAAACTGCAAAATAACAAGCCATGAGTGGTCACAAAGCAAGAGAGAGCTGGTACTTAACATAACAAGGCAACAAGGTAACTGAAGGCTAGGTCAACTGGTTGAGGCTGGCTGGTTCATATGAGTAAACAAGGACTATGGATGAGAGCTGAGTTTACATAGGCTAAAGGTAATGAGGTGGAATCAAATGACAGGAGATTTCTGTTAGCTGGGTGGAGACTGGGAGGTGCCTGCCGGTGCAGGCCTGACAAACAGTAAGTTCTCCCCAGCCATAGTCCCTGAACCATGCCCCAAATAGATCAAATGTCTGTTCACCTCCTTGCTGTTCCATCATTCCTGCCATTTACAAAGCAGTTTTAATGTAAATCTGCACAACATTAAAAAGCTGGCATCAGTGAAAGAGATCATATAAAAATAATGGAAACATTTTTAAAAATGCAGAAGCTGGAAAAGTGAAAGAACAGAACGTACTGGAAATACTCAGCAGGTCTGAACGCATCTGTGTAGCTCCTGAGTATTTCTATTTATATGTAAACTAAGACAATTAGTATATATACATAGCACATCATAACCTCGTCTCCTTTGCTGTAATGCAGCATTGAAGTTTGGTGACCACTTCAATATAAGAACACAGCAAGCAATTTGTCCATTAGCTCGGTCCCACATACAACATCTAAATAGAGGCCAACTAAATTCTTAAGGATTGTAGAAATACAAACAGAAAATGCTGAAAACACTCAGCAAGGCAAGCAGAATCTGTGGAAACTGCTGATTGATCCTGGACCTGAAATATTAACTGTTTCTCTTTCCAATATTTTGTATTTTTCTTAACAAATGCCCAGCTCCTCTGTCATGTGAAGGATAATCAGTGCCCTCACACAGGAAGAAATCCCTTCGGCAATTTGAAAGGTGGGGTGGGGGGAGTGGAGAGAGAAACACCAGGTGACAGGTGAAACTTGGAGGGGGAGGGATGAAGCAAAGAGCTGGGAAGTTGATCGGTGAAAGAGACAGAAGGCCAAGAAAGTGGGAGGGGGGGATTGGGGGAGGAGCACGGGAGCACCAGAGGGAGGCGATGGGCAGGCAAGGAGGTAACATGAGAGAGGGACAAGAGGATGGGAAATGGTGAAGGGGGTGGTGGAGGCGTTCCTAGAAGTTTGCGAAATTGATACTCATGCATCGTTTGGGTAACCTCCAACCTGATGGCATGAACATCAATTTCCCATCTCCTTCACCATTTCCCATTCCCTTGTCCCTCTCTCATGTTATCTCCTTGCCCACTCATCACCTCCCTCTGGTGCTCCTCCACCAACTTTTCTTCTTTCTTCCACGGCCTTCTGTCTCTTTCACCGATCAACTTCTTAGCTCTTTGTTTCATCCCTCCCCCTCCAAGTTTCACCTATCGCCTGGTGTTTCTCTCTCCCCTCCCTCCCCTTTCAAATTACTCCTCAGCTTTTTCCTTCAGTGCTGCCGAAGGGTTTCGGCCCAAAACGTCGACTGTACTTTTTTCCATAGATGCTGCCTGGCCTGCTGAGTTCCTCCAGCATTTTGTGTGTGTTGCTCAGATTTCCAGCATCTACAGATTTTCTCTTGTTTGTGATCCCATATCCTATATACTGAGGATCTTTGACATTTGCCAGAGGGCATATAAGAATTTGCTTAAAAATCTCATGTACAAAAACTATTCTGCTGACAGTGCAGAACATCCTCAGTTCTGAAATTATCCTAAATATTTAACTTTTTTTTAGCCAACTCGTCTGGAAAGGGAACTTGCTTTCTTTAAGCAGCAACTTCTACGGTTGACTTCAGATAGCAATATGACTGACTCTTAATTGTCCCTCTGAGTGACACTTGGTTTTGACATTGATTATGTAAGTGTAACATTCCCAAGTTCTCTGGAAAGCAAAGAATGACAATAAATTCTAACCATGTCAGACACCAACCAAAAGATCAATTTTTAAAACAATTCATTGTTTGCAGAACACCTTGGGATATTTGTTAGAGAGCTGGTCATGCAAAGTCTGTAATCAAAATCAGAAAATGTACCCTGTATGCAGTGTAATTTCAGATTCAGAGTTTGCACCTGACCTTTCCTGTCATGCTTTACAATATCCTCTGAACCCTGAGATTAAACTACAAATTTATTATTCATCCCCATCTACCCAATGTTCTCTTTGTTATTCAAGAGACAGAGTTTATTCTCTTCATTATGCATCCTGTGATTAATAGCTGCATATACCCTCCTTGGCATTCAGCGGTAGATATTAATCCTTTGTCATGCTGCAGCAGAAGTATATGGGTGCTACACATTGAATAATGTATAAATGTTATTAATGGACTGCTTGATTTATTCATTATTCATTCATATCAAAACCTAAGATTACCACATATTGGCCTTTCAAACTCGGCACGTATTCTCCCATAGGGCTTGAAAAATAATGCAATTTCTTGTCTCTGATCAAGTTGGTATTTTCACATTAATTTATGTTTGAAGCTTTCTTCCTTCTTGTTAAATGCAAATGTATATTTAGTAAAACTACACTTGGAGAATGTCAATTGCTATTTTTCTGTACAGCTGGAATGTACAATGAACAAGCTATATTAGCCAATGATCAGGATTGAACTGACCATATTTTATTGTGTAATGCCCAAGAAGCACCCAGAATATCCCTTGTCACTTTCAATTCCATCTTTTGGTCATTTACACAATGAGCAGTGGCTCCAGGAAACTCAATAATGAGATAAATCAGTAAAGTGCTCATTATCAAAATATTACACTTATCATTAGTCTGTTTGTCACCCAAACTTCTCTAGGATTTTGAACTTATTCAATGTATATCAACACTAATTTCTTCCAGGTATGTCTGCATGTAGCTACAATACCATAGACATCAGTCAATGCCAAACATCCAGCTGTTGCAAAATTAAAAAGGCTTTATTGCTGGTCGGTAAATGCCGTCATGCTGAGTAATTCAATTCTTCGGCAGACTTTCCCAGAACAACTTTGGGATGCCGAAAAATTCTTTACAACTTTAAGTGTTGTCTAGTAACAGTACAGTCTTTTCCTGTAATGGCTGTGATCAAGTTGGTACCAACTACTTGGATCACTATTTAATTACATTGCTATTTGCATGAATCATGATGTCATCAAATGGAATATTCAATGAAAATATTTATTGCAGTAATAAAGAGTGTATAGACTGTTTTGGGCCTGTGAATCAGCTTGGGAGCATAGATCAGAAATGGATCATAGATACTAAGTTAGCAATCTCCTGCACCAAATTACTGTCCATTGACTCTGTGAGTATACATGAATATAGTACAAACATATGGTTGGATAATAGAGTCTCCATCCTTAGGTACATAGGTGCTCATTCATAAAATAAAGCTTGGGTATTTGAATGAGGTACTGCCAGTGCCCACATCCACCACCTCCTGGAGATGAGGGAGGAAGGAAATTAAAATGTTCAAAATGTCAACTATAAAAAGAGGGATGTCTACAATAGATATAGGCAGCATGGAGTAAAGGAATTGCTCGAGGAATATAAAGAATGTAAAAGGAAACTTAAGAAAGAGATTAGAAAAGCTAAAAGAAGTTACGAGTTTGGTTTGGCAAATAAGGTGGAAGTAAATCCGAAAGGCTTCTACAGTTATATTAAAAGCAAGAGGATAGTGAGGGATAAAATTGGTCCCTTAGAGAATCAGGGTGGTCAGCTATGTGTGGAGCCGAGGGAGATGGGAGAGATTTTGAACGATTTCTTCTCTTCGGTATTCACTAAGGAGAAGGATATCGAATGGTGTAAGGTGTGGGAAACAAGTAAGGAAGTTATGGAACCTATGACAATTAAAGAGGTGGAAGTACTGGCGCTTTTAAGAAATTTAAAAGTGGATAAATCTCCGGGTCCTGACCGGATATTCCCCAGGACCTTGAGGGAAGTTTGTGTAGAGATAGCAGGAGCTCTGACGGAGATCTTTCAGATGTCATTAGAAACAGGGATTGTGCCGGAGGATTGGCGTATTGCTCATGTGGTTCCATTGTTTAAAAAGGGTTCTAGAAGTAAGCCTGGCAATTATAGACCTGTCAGTTTGACATCAGTGGTGGGTAAATTAATGGAAAGTATTCTTAGAGATAGTATTTATAATTATCTGGATAGACAGGATCTGATTAGGAGTAGCCAGCATGGATTTGTGCGTGGAAGGTCATGTTTGACAAACCTTATTGAATTTTTTGAAGTAGTTACGAGGAATGTTGACGAGGGTAAGGCAGTGGATGTAGTCTATATGGACTTCAGCAAGGCCTTTGACAAGGTTCCACATGGAAGGTTAGTTAAGAAGGTTCAGTCGTTAGGTATTAGTGCTGGAGTAATAAAATGGATTCAACAGTGGCTAGATGGGAGATGCCAGAGAGTAGTGGTGGATAATTGTTTATCGGGATGGAGGCCGGTGACTAGCGGGGTGCCTCAGGGATCTGTTTTGGGCCCAATGTTGTTTGTAATATACATAAATGATCTGGATGATGGGGTGGTAAATTGGATTAGTAAGTATGCTGATGATACTAAGGTAGGAGGTGTTGTGGATAATGAGGTGGGTTTTCAAAGCTTGCAGGGAGATTTATGCCGGTTAGAAGAATGGGCTGAACGTTGGCAGATGGAGTTTAATGCTGAGAAGTGTGAGGTTCTACATTTTGGCAGGAATAATCCAAATAGAACATACAGGGTAAATGGTAGGGCATTGAGGAATGCAGTGGAACAGAGAGATCTAGGAATAACAGTGCATAGTTCCCTGAAGGTGGAGTCTCATGTAGATAGGGTGGTGAAGAAGGCTTTTGGAACGCTGGCCTTTATAAATCAGAGCATTGAGTACAGAAGTTGGGATGTAATGTTAAAATTGTACAAGGCATTGGTAAGGCCAAATTTGGAATATTGTGTACAGTTCTGGTCACCGAATTATAGGAAAGATATCAATAAATTAGAGAGAGTGCAGAGACGATTTACTAGGATGTTACCAGGGTTTCAGCACTTAAGTTACAGAGAAAGGTTGAACAAGTTAGGTCTCTATTCATTGGAGCGTAGAAGGTTGAGGGGGGATTTGATCGAGGTATTTAAAATGTTGAGAGGGATAGATAGAGTTGACGTGAATAGGCTGTTTCCATTGAGAGTAGGGGAGATTCAAACGAGAGGACATGATTTGAGAGTTAGGGGGCAAAAGTTTAAGGGAAACACGAGGGGGTATTTCTTTACTCAGAGAGTGATAGCTGTGTGGAATGAGCTTCCTGTAGAAGTAGTAGAGGCCAGATCAGTTGTGTCATTTAAGGTAAAATTGGATAGGTATATGGATAGGAAAGGAGTGGAGGGTTATGGGCTGAGTGCGGGTAGGTGGGACTAGGTGAGATTAAGAGTTCGGCACGGACTAGGAGGGCCGGAATGGCCTGTTTCCGTGCTGTGATTGTTATATGGTTATATGGTTAATAAACAGAAGAGAAAAAAAAAATGTCCTTCACAATGTCAGGTCTTCTAAAGTATCAGTCAATAGTTTATAAATCAAGAAACGCTCCCAAAACAAAACTTATATTTCATTATCTTATTTCTTATTTCACTAACACTTCTATTTTCTGGAGTGGCTGAAGGGAACTGGACTATGCACATCAGTACTCACAACCTTCTATGGATGCTCACTTATAAACATCCTAACATCACGGTGTGGTATAGAAACTTCACTGCAGCAGACAGGAGGTTTCTACAACGGATAGTTAAAACTGCCCGATACATCACTGGCTCCAGCTACCCACCACCAAATATGTATATACAGGAAGGTGCCAGGAAAATGGCCGGCAGTATCACCCACTCTGCTCATGAACTGTTTGTCCTGCTCCCATCAGGGAAGAGGCTACGCAGCATGCACCCCAGGACCCCAGACTCAAAATCAGTTACTTTCCCCAAACCATCAGGCTGAGTAACACCTCCACCACCCAACCCACTCCACCACCCAACCCACTCCACCACCCCTCACCTCAACCACATCCTCCACAGCCCCTCTAGCACCCTTCATCCTCCCATACACTCTCATACCTGCACTGACACAGTCTCTGTCATATGCCCTACTACTACCTTGAAGAGTTCCCTTCGCCAAGAGCCAGAGTCACTGTATGCACAGATGCTCCTGCACCTAGTGTCACCTTATGTACAATCAATCTATATAAATAGTGCATTAATCTTATGTATACATGCCCACATTCAAACATATACTTGCAAATCGTGTTTCATAGGATTGCTTTTACATTTATACTTATTATATTTTTCATGCTGCATTGGGCCCAGAGTAACAATCATTTCATTCTCCTTTACACTTGTGTGCTGAAGAACGACAATAAATAGTCTTGAATTTTGAACAATGTTGGCTAAGAGGATTATTGGCCAAGACAATAAGTATACGTTTCTTGCCTTTCTTCAGAACAGCACTGTGGTATCTTCTGTGTTCACCTGAAAGGACAGAAAAGAACTTGGTTTATCACTTCACTCAAATGGGGCCTCTGGCCACATGGAAGTCTCTCAGTGGTACACCAATATCAAGCTGGTCTATTGTGCTCATGGTTTCTGAGGAGAAGTATGAATCCAAGAATATCTGAGCAAATGAGAAATGTACTGCCTTTTGAGCACTGCCAAATGGTCAGATATTGGTGCCAAAGCAAATTATTGCAGCTCTGAATCTTAGCCTGAGAGTAGTGCTCCAGTCATGTGCAATGTTCTCCTAACAGGTTATTTCCTTCATGGAGAAGATGTGCTCATGACATTGCCTGATGCATGGGCAGCCATCTCATGGTACTTGACAGATTGGCATGAAATGCAAGATGACTGAGGACCCTTCGCAGTAGCAGCATTCCTCCACCTTCACTGCCATTGTGATGTGTCATCACCTTCTACCAGCTCCATCACTGAGGTCTAGGTTGGATTGCTCTTTGCCTGGAACTGCCCCACCATGGGTAACCCTACCAGCAGCTGAGCTCCAGACAGCATCGCTCTTGGGTTTTCAGCCTCTCCACCATGACAAGGTGACGATCCTCGGAGCAGAGAGTACTGATAGCTGCACAGGCTTTTAAGTGAAACTAAAATCCTTTGCTTGGAGAGTCTGTTGAATCAGTGCCAGCAAATTTCCAGAAATAGTTCACTATCAGCAAAGGAGATAATTTCTGGCCTTCTCTTGCAACTTGTGAAGGGTAGTACTTTCAAATGACCTTACTGCTTATTTCTTCAGATTGCAGAGCGCCTGTCTGAGTCCTTCATACTGCCATTAAGCCTCAACTGAAAACTACTGAGTCGGGAAAATGCAGTATCCACTCAAATTTCTTCAGTAAAGGAGGAATCAATACTGTTCTCAAAAATAACTTCCAACCCAACAGGTCAAAAACCATCCTATGTAAACTTTACTTTTGTGCTGCACACATCAATTTATTTAGCCAAGCACTCCATGCATGTTTCTTATTACCTATCAAACTAAATGGATAGAAATGTACAATTTGAGATTTCTTCAGTCAGTAGTTTGCAATTAAGAAAAAAGAGTTTGCATTTTGGAAGTCCTACTTTAGAGACTTGAACATAGCATTGCAAGCAAATATGTACCTCTATCCAAGCTTGGTTAAATTTGTTTCTCTTTCTATTGGTTTTGCTTGACTAGCAGGTGTTTCCCGAATTTTCTGTTTTTATTTCAGATTTCCAACCATTTCAAGAAATATTGCCCGTAGATGAGGCCTCAGCTTAACTAATGCTTCCAAAAGACGGTACTCTTGACAGCCTTCCTCAGCAATGTAATGAAGGGTCACCTGAGTAATTACTGCTATTGGGCATCTTTCTTGAAATGGTCATGCTTATGGTGCTTCTGGAATTTGTTGGCTTGCTCTCCTCTTCCTGGATGAAGGAAATGGATGCATTCATGCACTGCAGAAAAGCATCTCCATCATACTCAATTACTTCAGCAGAGATTTCCCCTGCTCCAAAGGTCTTGCTGGTTTTCAGCTGTTGGATCACTTGTCTAAACTCTTGCTGGGTGAGTAGTGACAGGGTTGTAGATGAATAGCTTGTTGCAAGTTAAGAGAAAGTGCATCAAAAATAGAGCTGAGTACTTTCTCCAGTAGCTTCTGGCCACCTTGCTGTACTGGATAAATCTCTGTCATATCTTGACTCTTGGGTGTTTGGATGTTGGGCCCTTGGTTGTTTGGGGCAGTGTTGAAGAATCCACACGTCATGGCTGTCAGCTTGTTGTTTGGTCTCCTATGCTCCCTTATTCATGAGTTTTCTTTGTTGGACTTCATCCTTAAGAGACATGGTGATCTTCTTTACCATTCAGTCATGATAGTGTTTCTAATCCAAGACTGTCTTGTGCTTATAATTTATAAGCTTCTGGTCTCTCTCTACAAACAAGTGCTTTTTTTCTGTTAGAGAAATCAAACAATTCTTTCCAGGTGGTAGTTATGGCAGACTTCAGGGAGACCAGATTCTGGGGAAACACTGATATGTGATCATCGGGTGACTGGGTGTCTTCAGATTTTCTGTGAGCCATAGGCTTTATTCAAAGGGAATTTCAAATTCTGTAATTTAAATAATTACAGAGAAACATTGCTCCTCAACTGACTCCTCCCTGTGCTTATTGAATTACTTCTAGAGTCACAATGTAGACTTTGTCCATCCAGGGGCACAACTGACATGACATTCTTGGGGCCAAGAGTTTGGTCAATGGTTGAAAAGGAATGAGGTAAAGCTTTCCTCACTGAACAAAGATAGAAAAAAAAAGACAAATATGGAAACTATTTCATAAGACATGTCACTTTTGGACATCTGGGACTATTATAAAAGTCCCTGGGAGTGGATGTCAAAATGTGGTATCATGCTGAAAGACATTGAAGTGATTTCTGTGGCAAATTAGACAATGGAAACCACACTAATGATGTATTTATCCAGATTTAAGATCCTGATATAAATTTTCACTGCCATTCAGAGTGAAAGTTAATAAAACTGAAACTCATCAATTGTGATATGAATACGTTATTAATGAAATTTGAATAAAATCTACATCAATATTTATTGTTGAAGGAAAAAATCCTCAGGATACCTATTCTCAGTTCACTCAATGTACAGAGGGATACTGCAAACACAACAACACAATGATGCAAGTCAAGAGTGATTAATTCAATCAGTTGATTGCGTGTGCTTGTTTTGACCTCCTCTATCCTAATCGATCATGCTATGGCTGTTTCAAAGTTTGGTCTAGGCTAATGTAAATGCTTCAGTGGTTCAAAAAGCACACAAGGCCTTTATGTTCTGTTAACCAAAGTTCTCAGGCCTATTTAAATCCCGGGCTTTAGTTTCCTTAAGCTCCTCTAAATCATGCAATTTAATGCCCTGGAATTCTGGAAGAAACATGGTTGAAAGCAAAAAAGAACAAAAGGAAGTAGAGTTATTGATAATCAAGTATGCACTTTTCCAGTGGGAGTGCCATCACAGCTTAAGCCAATTCTCTGAGATTCCCTTATGTAACCACTCACCACAATTAGTACACTAAACTAATACGGCCACTCTTATAGTGCATAAATATGCATCAATTATCTAAGGAGAGATTCTTTTTAGAAGAGGTAGAAGTAAAACAATAATTTTACACCTTAATGATGAGCTAGTCAGTCAAGTCAGGAGTAGCAAGCATAACGAAGTGATACTTTTCATAGGTACCTATTCAATTGCTTTTGCCTGTTCTAAATCATTTTTGGTAGATTATCAACTTGGTGAAATCTGCAGCTTAGCCTGTGTGTGAGCAACTCCATACATTCCTCTTGAGTAGTGGTCACCAAACTTTAAGCCCAAGATCCCCTACCTCGGCCTTAGTGAAGGCAAGATCGACTCCAAATCGATTAGTTACACGCATGCGCACCAGGGCAGAAAAGACCGGAAGTAAAACCCCGCAACCCGGAAGTAGAAATAATATATGAAAATGTCACTGCCCTTTTATGCACCACGGACCTGTTTAATATTGACAAAGAATACGTACACAACGCTGGAAGAACTCAGCAGGCCAGGCAGCATCCATGAGAAAAGAGTAGTCAACGTTTCGGGCCGAGACCCTTCATCAGGAATGGGGGGAAGAGAGGGCCGAAGCCCAGTAATAGAGATAGGGGAGGGGGGGGTAGGGCCTAGAAGCGCCAGGTGGAAAACAAATCAGAGGAAAGATAAAGGGGGAGGGGGAGGGGATAAGCATGAAAGAACTGTAGAAATAAAGAAGCAGAAAGTTGAAAGGGGAGAGAGGCAGAGAGGGACCTGGGACAGGGGAAGGGGGTGGGGGTGGGGGAGGGAGTTACCGGAAATTGGAAAATTCAATGTTCATACCACCAGGCTGGAGGCTACCCAGACGGTAGATGAGGTGTTGCTCCTCCAACCTGAGTTTGGCCTCATCATGGCAATAGAGGAGGCCATGTATGGACATATCTAGATGGGAATGAGAGGCAGAGTTGAAGTGGGTGGCAACCAGGAGGTCCTGTCTATTGTGACGGACGGAGCATACGTGCTCAACGAAGCGATCCCCCAATCTACGTTGGGTCTCGCCGATGTAGAGGAGGCCGCACTGGGAGCACCGGATGCAATAGACGACTCCAGCAGACTTGCAGGTGAAGTGTTGCCTCATCTGGAAGGACTGTCTGGGGCCCGGAATGGTGGTAAGGGGGGAGGTGTGGGGACAGGTGTAGCATTTGCCATTAGCAAATGCCATTCCCTATTCCCAGTTCCTCTGTCTCCACTGCATCTGCTCCCAGGATGAGGCTTTCTGTTCCAGGACTTCTCAAGTGTCCTCTTTCTTTCAGGATCGTGGTTTCCCTTCTGGCGTCATCAAAGATGCCCTCACCCGCATCTCCTCCACTTCCCGCACTTCAGCCCTTAACCCAGCCTCCTGTCACCACAACAGGGACAGGGTTCCCTTTGTCCTCACCTACCACCCCACAAGCCTCCGGATCCAACATATTATCCTCCGCAACTTCCGCCACCTTCAACAGGACCCCACCACCCAGCACATCTTTCCCTTCCTACCCCTCTCAGCTTCTCGCAGGGATCGTTCCCTCCGCGACTACCTGGTCCACACGTCCCTCCCCACAGAACTCCCACCTGGCACTTATCCCTGCAAGCGCAAATGCTACACCTGTCCCTGCACCTCCCCACCCCCCCCACCACCATTCAGGGCCCCAAACAGTCCTTCCAGGTGAGGCAACACTTCACCTGCGAGTCTGCTGGAATTGTCTATTGCATCCGGTGCTCCCAGTGCGGCCTCCTCTATATCAGCGAGACCCGATGCAGATTGGGGGACCGCTTCGTCGAGCACCTCCGCTCCGTCCGTCACAATAGACAGGACCTCCCGGTTGCCACCCACTTCAACTCTGCCTCTCATTCCCATCTAGATATGTCCATACATGGCCTCCTCTACTGCCATGATGAGTCCAAACTCAGGTTGGAGGAGCAACACCTCATCTACCGTTTGGGTAGCCTCCAGCCTGGTGGTATGAACATTGAATTCTCCAATTTCCAGTAACTCCTTCCCCCTCCCCCTATCCCAGGTCCCTCTCTGCCTCTCTCCCCTTTCAACTTTCTGCTTCTTTATCTCTACAGTTCTTTCATACTTATCTCCTCCCCCTCCCCCCTTTATCTTTCCTCTGATTGTTTCTCCACCTGGCGCCTCTAGGCCCTACCCCCTCCCCTATCTCTATTACTGGGCTTCAGCCCTCTCTTCCCCCCCATTCCTGATGAAGGGTCTCAGCCCGAAACGTTGGCTACTCTTTTCTCATGGTTGCTGCCTGACCTGCTGAGTTCTTCCAGCGTTGTGTTCGTATTCTTTGATCCACAGCATCTGCAGTTGTATTTTTGTGTTTTAATATTGACAATATTCTTGCGGACCGGCCGACGGGGGGTGGGTGTTAAAGACAACTGGAATACAGCGATACTCGAAGCAGGTTCCTTATGTCCAGTCTATTCTGCAATTTAGTTTTTGTGGTTCTCAGCTTCTGTCCCGCTTGCTCACTTTTTTTTCCGTTGAAAAAACTCAACGGGTTTGTCTTTAAGTGCGGGGTGCTTGGACTCAAGGTACTGAAGCAGTTTTGAGGGCTTCATTGCCTCATTAGACAGCCTCCCGCCCGCCTGCCGCCAGCCGCCTTGGCCAGGTGTGGCTGGTCGTGGATAGGGTGAGAGGACAAGGTCAGGGCCGGAGGTCCCCGTGCCGGGGCTGTGGCAGTCGCAGTCAAGACAGAACGAGCAAGGGGAGTGACAGGGCGTGTGCCCGCCCCCCCCTTGTAGGATCTATCGACCGACAAAAGTTTGGCTCGAGGGATGACTTTCAGTAAATCGCAGCGAGGTAGCTGCTCTGCTACTTACGGAACACTGAGCCTGGATTAGGACATCTGTGAATATTTTAGCACCGGGTTCCCCACAAACATTCGGTGTGCTAAACAGATTTAGAGGCGGCGCCCATCTGTCCGCACTCCGGGCCAGCAGCAACGGCACTTCCCGCCGGCCGCGCGAGGGTATCACTGCGTTTAGGCGACTGATGACCTCGCGTGCATTCAAGTTCAACAGTGGGCGTGACAGGGAATGAGGAAAGGTGCAGCTGACTCGTATCGTTTCCTCACAACCCGGTGGTTGGGGACCACTGAAGTACACTGTGTAGTCAAGTGCGTGGTGGTGGAGCTACACACATGTGCACTGGGCAGAAAGAACGGAACTAAAACCCCGCAACCCAGAAACAATCTCTCAATAGTATTTGTGTATTTATTTTTCCATTTTTTTTCGGGATCTACTGGGAAAATCTCAAAGATCGGCCAGTCGATGGCGATCGACGGGTTGGCGACCACTACTCTTGAGGTAGCCATGATGGGAAATGGGAAATGGACCGTCATTTATTTCCTCCTAGAATGTGCATTTGCCGGGAATGTCTGAAAAGTAGTTTTTTGTCAATGTTCATCCCAGACAGCCTCCTATCAGAGGACTCGGGACTCCATGCGCTGTTTCCATACTGGGACAGACTCCAGTTACTATTGGTGGATGATCAAGCCTGCAGCTCAGTCTGCTCCAAACATGCTGGTTTTCAGCACAAGAGCTGTCTGCAACTGGGGAATTCCAAGGTCCACGGTTATACACGGACAGCAAACTCAAACCCAAGGCAGCTGCCGAAGAAGGTCAGGGTGAAAACTCCTCAGCTGAAGGTTCACACTCTGACTTGCTTGAATCCACATAAAAACGTCTTGGCCCCATCGCTCACGGAGTTAGGGTTATGGTTAGGATATAAACTGATGTTGAGCTGATATAATATTACTCTTATAGACAATTGGAATGATGCCTTGTACTATCTGATTGATCTTTGTTTCATTCACCACCAGGTCCAACTAACTCATTGTCCAGAGAACCTAGTTCAGAGGATTTAAAATGTGCACCAAGAACGAATGGATTTTATAGCCATGATAAAGCAGAAACTCGGATTTTGAGAATAATGTACTCCCTCGTGTTTGCAGAAAAGAACCTCTCCAGATATGAGGTATCCTCTGTGTGGGATATGCCCTGCTCTGACACTAGATCAATCAACAGAGAACTTAAAAGTATCACTGCACACCATAGAGCCAAAATTGTATCATGACAATGTACTGTAAATCTATTAAGGAAATGAAATGATGGGTCTTGTGAAAGGCAACAATTGAATATATTGTACACAAAATGCCTGATGCATGGGCAGATTGGGGTCAGGGCCCAGTGGCATGGAGTGCAAGATGACTGGGAACCCTTCACTGCAGCAGCATTCCTTGGAGACGAATAAGCAGTCGATGTTTCGGACCGAGATCCTTCTTCAAGATTGGAAAGGGAGGGGGTTGACATCAGAACAAAAAGATGAGGGGAGGGAAGAAGGATAGCTAGAAGGTGATCAATGAAGTGGGTAGGAAAGATAAAGGGCTGGAGACAAAGGAATCTGATAAGAAAGGAGGGTGGACCAAAGGAGAAGGGGAAGGAGGAGATGCATCAAGGGGAGGTGATCAGCAGGTGAGAAGTGGTAAGAGGCCAGAGTGGGGAGTAGAAGAAGAGGGGAGGGGGAGGGAAATTTTTTTACTGGAAAGGGAAAGCAATATTCATGCCATGAGTTTGGAGGCTACCCAGATGGAATATAAGGTGTTGCTCCTTCAGCCTGAGGATGGCCTCATCGTGGCACAAGAGGGGGCCACGGAGTGACACAAATGTATTATATTAATTATTGTCAAATATTATGAATAAGGCATCTTTTTGTGGAAAACATTTTTTATTTATTTGTTTGCTCCCATGAGACAGCCTTAAATACTGACCCTGAAGCCTGACATGTTAAGGACCCTACCTACGGATAGTACAGCTCCCAGAAAGTCCTGTTTTTAGGTGACCACAAACAGAAGACACTCGATCACCTTTAACTCTCAGTGTACTGACAAGGTGTATCTATTCCACCTGGCCAGTGAACAAGTCAGGCAGTGCAGACTCCCTCGGAATAAGAGGAATCACGAGAGTTGCCAGGGTAGATGTGTTCATCTACCATCACATGATCATCTCACAGTGGGAACATTAGGGAGTAGAAAGCCTTATTATTGATGAAAAGCATCTGTTTGCATACTGGAGCCCTTTCGGACAGATAAGCTTTCATGATGGTTGCCTGCGTATATAGAAAGCTAGCAAGACTGACAATCCCAGGTGCATGATACACCACATTCTCCTCATTGAAATATGGAAAAAGAGATTTTTCTGCTGTGAGTAGAGATTCTCTCTGGCCGGCAGTGAAATAATCCAGTGGTCAGGCAGTTAAAAGTCACCGTGACATCACTTGCAGAGAGGCACAAGACTGTGGCCGAAGGACAGCGCAGAACGCCACATACATCTGATTCAACCGCCTGAACAGAGAGCTACAGGAGTTAGGTTGTGCCTCTGAGGCGTCTCTGTGAGTATGATCTGCAGAGATGGACACTGCTTGGCTTCCTGATACAAGGACCACAACACTCCCTGAGTTACCCTGCAACAACATCCTGTGGCCTCCAACTATGCAGTTATGGAGTCAGACTGCACAGACACAAGCATTTTGGCCCACCATATTTATGCTAGACATAAAGTATCTATCTATACTAATCCCAGTTACAAGTAATCGCCATGTATTCTTCCATCTCTTGGAGATTTTATGTTGTGAGAACTTCTGCCTCCACAGACAGTACAATCAATATTCCAATCGTCCTCTGGGTAAAGAGTTATTCTTACCCTTCTTTCAGCCATATCCTCCTGATAAAAACAGTACATATTCCCATGAGCTAATCAACAATCTCAGTTCATCCACTTTACCAATCACACCCATGCAGCAAAAAAATATAATTAGACTAACATTCTTCCTAAAACAAAATTAAAAAAATAAAAACACAAAAGGCTGGCAGAACTCAGCAGGCCAGACAGCATCTATGGGAGGAGGTAGTGACGACGTTTCGGGCCGAAACCCTTCATCAGGAGTGAAGTAACATGGGATGGTCGAGGGGGGATAAGAAGTGGGGGGAGGGATGAAGTAGAGAGCTGGGAAGTGATAGGCTGAAGGGAAATGGGCAAGGGGGAACCTTTCTTTCTCTTTTATTTCCCATAATTCTCCACCTTCCCCCAGCCCATTTCCCTTCAGCCTATCACTTCCTAGCTCTCTACTTCATCCCTCCCCTCACTTCTTATCCCCCCTCGACCATCCCGTGTTACTTCACTCCTGATGAAGGGTTTCGGCCCGAAACGTCGTCACTACCTCCTCCCATAGATGCTGTCTGGCCTGCTGAGTTCTGCCAGCATTTTGTGTTTTTATTTTTTTTATTTATTTCCAGCATCTGCAGATTCACTCGTGTTAACATTCTTCCTAAGTGCTTTTCACATAGATATCATGGTCAAAATAAATTTATTATCAAAGTACATACATGTTACCATATACTACCCTGAGATTCAGTTTCTTGCAAGTATTTACACGTAAATAAGGAAATAAAGTATAATCTATGAAAAACTATATATAAACAAAGACAGGCAGCCAACCAATGTGTAAAAGTAGACAAATTGTGCAAATAAGAATAAATAATACTGAGAACAAGGATTGTAGAGGCTTTGAAAGTGAGTCTATAGGTTGTGAATCAAATTCAGAGTTGTGGTGAGTGAAGTTATCTATGCCAGTACAGGAGCCTGATGGTTGTAGGACAATAACTCTATTGGACTGACTTAGCTTTCCTTCTATATTCAACACCCTCCACCCCACCCTACTGTACATCTATATTGTGGTTTATCCCCCTGCTAAATTAGTTCGAGTTCTCTCCAAGAGCACTCGTAAACCTCCTTGCATGGCTGTTAGACACATTCCCCATCAGGTGTAATGCGGCCAGTTGGCAGAGATCCACAGAAATCTAAACCTCTCTCGCCTACACCTTGGCATCTTACCTTTCCTCCAATTCCTAGAATTGTTAATGAGTGGAACTGGAAATAAGCCAGAGATTACAGTCGTAGAGGTCCTGCTCTTTAAACTGCTGCCTAGCTTCTCAAATTCATGTCACTACTGAGACTGCCCTTGCAAAATGAGTCAGAGCTAAGTGCTACACACAGCAGCCTCACTGATAGTTTTTAGCAACTCTGTGAACTTTGGGATCCGTCTGTGCAACCTGCTTTCAGTCCCTGTGGCTGCCAGGTCATGTTTCCTAATATTAGCAGATAGTCCCTTTAGGTCCTAAGAACAGCAAGAACATTGGCACATTGTGCCTTAAATTCTTCTTAGATTGTTCTACGTTAGCTCCAGATTATGTTGCTTCAGACTAAAATGTGTGTAGCACACTGATTGACATTCACTGGAAGTATCGAGGGGGCTAATGAGCATCATGACTGTAAGTTTCCAGTCTAATTTCGTGGTTGACACAATTTCATTCAGATTTATTCCAGCTACAATTGATCTGGATTATAACTCTGTAAAAGTAAACATTCTGCATGATTCAGGGATACACAAGTGCTTCATATAAAATCATAAGATATAGGAGGAGAATTAAGCCACTTGGCCCATCGTGTCTGCTCCAATTTTCCTCTCAGCCCCAGTCTCCAGTCTTCTCCCCATATCCATTCATGCCCTGACTAATCAAGAATCTATCAACCCCTGCCTTAAATATATCCAATGACCCGGCCTCCACAGCCAACAGGAGCAACAAACTCCACAGATTCACCACTCTCTGGCTAAAGAAGTTCCTCTTCATCTCCATTCTAAATGTGGAGGCTGTGTCCTCTGTTCTTAGACTCTCCCACCATAGGAAACATCCTCTCCAAATCTACTCTATCAAGGAGTTTCAACATTCAATAGGTTTCAATGAGACCCCTTCATTCTTCTGATTCCACTGATAATTTTTGTGAACCTCTTTTGAACTCTCTCCAATGTCAACACATCCTGTCATAAATAGGGGCCCAAAACTGCTCACAATACTTCAAAAGAGGCCTCACCTGTGTCTTATAAAGCCTTAACATTACATCCTTGCTTTTATATTCTCAAAGGTTCAAAGTTCAAAGTAAATTTTATTATCATAAGACAATAATGTCACGTCTTAATAAGCTGGTAAGGAGGGCGGGCTCTGTCGTGGGCAAAGTACTGGAGAGTATAACATCGGTAGCAGAGCGAAGGGCGCTGAGTAGGCTACGGTCAATCATGGAAAACCCTGAACATCCTCTACATAGCACCATCCAGAGACAGAGAAGCAGTTTCAGCGACAGGTTACTATCAATGCAATGCTCCTCAGACAGGATGAAGAGGTCAATACTCCCCAATGCCATTCGGCTTTACAATTCAACCGCCAGGAGTAAGATATGTTAAAGTGCCGGGGTTAGGACTCAATGTTATTTAAGTAAACTACTTAAGAACTTTTTAAAAGCTATTTATTAATGCTTTTTGAGAGGGTGATTTTAGATGCATATCATATTTTTACTGAGTTAAGTATTGTATGTAATGAGTTTTGCTACAATAAGTGTATGGAACATTGGAAAAAATGTTGAATTTCCCCATGGGGATGAATAAAGTATCTATCTATCTATCTATCATACAACCCTGAGATTCTTTTTCCTACAGGCATACTCAGCAAATCTATCTAATCCTCTCAAAATGTCCATCCTAAAAAAAGGGTGATATTGAAATCAGTACAACCCTTATAATGTAGCAATATAAATATAGTCAATACCATAATCTAAACTGCGAGGGATGATTGATAAGTTTGTGGCCTAAGGTAGATGGAATCAATTTTAGAATACCTAGCACATTTATTTTTCAACATAGTCCCCTCCTACATTTACACACTTAGTCCAGCAGTCGTGGAGCATATGGATCTTGGACCTCCAGAAAGTGTCCACAGGAGGGGTGATTGATAACTTTGTGGCCTAAGGTAAAAGGAGATGAGTTATATAGCTCTCGTTACATGCACATGCAGTTCAACTCTTTGAGTGATTATGCAGAAAGTATGTAGTTAATAACTCATCTCCTTCTACCTAAGGCCACAAACTTATCAATCACTCCCCCCCACCCCCGTAGATCTCTTCAATTTGTATTAACAGTGAGATGGCATTGAGGACCACAAGGTCCACGAGGATACCCCAGTCCGCCAGGCCCACCAGGATAACCAGGAAAACCAGGTGCTGGAATTCAAGGACCGACGGGCCCACAGGGGCTGCCAGGTGAAGGGAAGCAGGGTGCTCCAGGACCACCAGGAAAGACAGGTGAGAGAGGTGACCAGGGACCAAAAGGCAACCTAGGACCTCCTGGCATGCAAGGACAGAAAGGCTCACCAGGTCCAAGAGGGTTTCCAAGGCCAAATAGATTGTCCATTCCTGGTAAACAGTGTGCACCAGGGCCACCAGATGTTACAGGACCAATAGGTCCACCTGGTAAGAAAGGAGAACCAGGGGACACTGGCCCAATTGGTGTAAAGGGAGAAAGAGGAGTTGGATATCCAATGCAGATTGGGGATCGCTCTGTCCACTGTAACAGCCAAGATCTACTGGTGGACAGCCATTTTAATTCCACTTCCCATTCCCACACTGACAGCCTCCTTACTGCCACATTGAAGCTAGGCACAGATTGATGGAGCAATGCTTCATATTCCATTTTAGTAGCCTCTAACCTGATGGCACCAACATCAATTTCTGTTACATCTAGTAACCATTCCTTTGTTTCCTCTACCCTCCACTTTTGTTTTCTCTAGCCTTATTACCCCTTCACATTTTCTTCCCATGCCCCCATAAGATCTGCCCATAACCTTCATCTTAGAAACATAGAAACATAGAAAATAGGTGCAGGAGTAGGCCATTCGGCCCTTCAAGCCTGCACCGCCATTCAGTATGATCATGGCTGATCATCCAACTCAGAACCCTGTACCTGCTTTCTCTCCATACCCCCTGATCCCTTTAGCCACAAGGGCCATATCTAACTTCCTCTTAAATATAGCCAATGAACCAGCCTCAACTGTGTCCTGTGGCAGAGAATTCCACAGATTCACCACTCTCTGTGTGAAGAAGTTTTTCCTCATCTCGGTCCTAAAAGGCTTCTCCTTTATCCTTAAACCGTGACCCCTTGTTCTGGACTTCCCCAACATCAGAAACAATCTTCCTGCATCTAGCCTGTCCAATCCCTTTAGAATTTTATACGTTTCAATAAGATCCCCCCTCAATCTTCTAAATTCCAGTGAGTATAAGCCTAGTCGATCCAGTCTTTCTTCATATGAAAGTCCTGCCATCCCAGGAATCAATCTGGTGAACCTTCTTTGTACCCCCTCTATGGCAAGAATGTCTTTCCTCAGATTAGGGGACCAAAACTGCACACAATATTCTAGGTGCAGTCTCACCAAGGCCTTGTACAACTGCAGTAGAACCTCCCTGCTCCTGTACTCAAATCCTTTTGCTATGAATGCCAACATACCATTTGCCTTTTTCAACGCCTGCTGTACCTGCATGCCCACCTTCAATGACTGGTGTACAATGACACCCAGGTCTCGTTTCATCTCCCCTTTTCCTAATTGGCCACCGTTCAGATAATAATCTGTTTTCCTATTCTTGTAACCAAAGTGGATAACCTCACATTTATCCACATTAAATAGCATCTGCCATGAATTTGCCCACTCACCTAACCTATCCAAGTCACCCTGCATCCTCTTAGCATCCTCCTCACAGCTAACACCACCGCCCAGCTTCGTGTCATCCGCAATCTTGGAGATGCTGCATTTAATTCCCTCGTCTAAATCATTAATATATATTGTAAACAACTGGGGTCCCAGCACTGAGCCTTGCGGTACCCCACTAGTCACTGCCTGCCGTTCTGAAAAGGTCCCGTTTACTCCCACTCTTTGCTTCCTGTCTGCCAACCAATTCTCTATCCACATCAATACCATACCCCCAATACCGTGTGCTTTAAGTTTGCACACTAATCTCCTGTGTGGGACCTTGTCAAAAGCCTTTTGAAAATCTAAATATACCACAACCAATGGCTCTCCCCTATCCACTCTACTAGTTACATCTTTCAAAAAATTCATGAGATTCATCAGACATGATTTTCCTTTCACAAATCCATGCTGACTTTGTCCGATGATTTCACCTCTTTCCAAATGTGCTGTTATCACATCTTTGATAACCGACTCTAGCATTTTCCCCACCACCGATGTCAGATTAACCAGTCTATAATTCCCAGGTTTTTCTCTCCCTCCTTTTTTAAAAAGTGGGGTTACATTAGCCACCCTCCAATCCTCAGGCAGTAATCCAGAATCTAAGGAGTTTTGAAAAATTATCACTAATGCATCCACTATTTCTTGGGCTACTTCCTTAAGCACTCTGGGATGCAGACCATCTGGCCCTGGGGATTTATCTGCCTTTAATCCCTTCAATTTACCTAACACCACTTCCCTACTAACATGTATTTCCCTCAGTTCCTCCATCTCACTAGACCCTCGGTCCCTTACTATTTCCGGAAGATTACTTATGTCCTCCTTAGTGAAGACAGAACCAAAGTAGTTATTCAATTGGTCTGCCATGTCTTTGTTCCCTATGATCAATTCACCTGTTTCTGACTGTAAAGGACCTACATTTGTCTTGACCAATCTTTTTCTTTTCACGTATCTATAAAAGCTTTTACAGTCAGTTTTTATGTTCCCTGCCAGCTTTCTCTCATAATCCTTTTTCCCTTTCCTAATTAAGCCCTTTGTCCTCCTCTGCTGGTCTCTGAATTTCTCCCAGGCCTCAGGTGTGCCGCTTTTTTTTTTGCTAATTTATATGTTTCTTCTTTGGACTTGATACTATCCCTAATTTCCCTTGTCAGCCACGGGTGCACTACCTTCCCTGTTTTATTCTTTTACCGAACTGGGATGAACAATTGTTGTAGTTCATCCATGCGATCTTTAAATGCTTGCCATTGCATATCCACCGTCAACTCTTTAAGTATAATTTGCCAGTCTATCTTAGCTAATTCATGTCTCATACCTTCAAAGTTACCCTTCTTTAAGTTCAGAACCTTTGTTTCTGAATTAACTATGTCACTCTCCATCTTAATGAAGAATTCCACAATATTATTGTCACTCTTACCCAAGGGGCCTCGCACGACAAGATTGCTAACTAACCCTTCCTCATTGCTCAATACCCAATCTAAAATGGCCTGCTCTCTAGTTGGTTCCTCGACATGTTGGTTCAGAAAACCATCCCACATACATTCCAAGAAATCCTCTTCCTCAGCACCCTTACCAATTTGGTTCACCCAGTCTATATGTAGATTGAAGTCACCCATTATAACTACTGTTCCTTTATTGCACGCATTTCTAATTTCCTGTTTAATGCCATCTATCGATGCAATCTATTGTTACTATCGATGCAATGCTCCTCAGACAGGATGAAGAGGTCAATACTCCCCAATGCCATTAGGCTTTACAATTCAACCGCCAGGACTTAAGAACTTTTTAAAAGCTATTATTAATGCTTTTTGAGATAGTGATTTAGATGCATATCATATTTTTTACTGAGTTAAGTATTGTATGTAATTAGTTTTGCTACAACAAGTGTATGGGACATTGGAAAAAAAGTTGAATTTCCCCATGGGGATGAATAAAGTATCTATCTATCTATCTATCTATCCCCAACCTCACTACTACTGTTAGGTGGCCTGTACACAACTCCCACCAGCGTTTTCTGCCCCTTAGTGTTATGCAGCTCTACCCATATCGATTCCACATCCTCCAGGCTAATGTCCTTCCTTTCTATTGCGTTAATCTCCTCTCTAACCAGCAATGCTACCCCACCTCCTTTTCTTTCCTGTCTATCCCTCCTGAATATTGAATATCCCTGGATGTTGAGCTCCCATCCTTGGTCACCCTGGAGCCATGTCTCTGTGATCCCAACTATTACCATATTCATTAATTACTATCTGCACATTCAATTCATCCACCTTGTTACGAATGCTCCTCGCATTGACACACAAAGCCTTCAGGCTTGTTTTTACAACACTCTTAGCCCTTATACAATTATGTTGAAAAGTGGCCCTTTTTGCTTTTTGCCCTGGATTTGCCTGCCGGCTACTTTTACTTTTCACCTTACTACTTTTTGCTTCTACCCTCATTTTACACCCCTCTGTCTCTCTGCACTTGTTCCCATCCCCCTGCCACTTTAGTTTAAAGCCTCCTGAACAGCAGCAGCAAACGCTTCCCCCTTCCCCTAGGACATTGGTTCCAGTCCAGCCCAGATGCAGACAGTCCTGTTTATACCGGTCCCACCTCCCCCAGAACTGGTTCCAATGCCCCAGAAATTTGAATCCCTCCCCCTTGCACCATTTTTCAAGCCACATATTCATCTGAAATATCCTCCTATTTCTACTCTGACTAGCACATGGCACTGGTAGTAATCCAGAGATTATTACCTTTGTGGTCCTACTTTTTAGTTTATCTCCTAACTCCCTAAATTCACCTTGTAGGACCTCATCCCATTTTTTACCTGTATCGTTGGTACCACTGGCTGTTCACCCTCCCATTCCAGAATGTCCTGCAGCCGCTCAGAGACATCCTTGACCCTTGCACCAGGGAGGCAACATACCATCCTGGAGTCTTGTTTGCAGCCGCAGAAACGCCCATCTATTCCCCTTACAATCGAATCCCCTATCACTATCGCTCTCCCACTCCTTTTCCTTCCCCCCTGTGCCGCAGAGCCACCCATGGTGCAATGAACTCGGCTGCTGCTGCCTTCCCCTGATGAGACATCTCCCCCAACAGTATCCAAAACAGTATATCTGTTTAGGAGGGAGATGACCTCAGGGGACTCCTGCACTACCTGCCTACTGCTACGCTGTCTAGTGGCCACCCCTTCCCTTCTGCCTGTGTAGCCTTTACCTGCAGTCTGGCCAACTCACTGAACGTGCTATTCACGACTTTCTCAGCATCGCGGATGTTCCAGTATGAATCCAATCGCAGCTCCAGACGCTCAATATGGTCTGCCAGAAGCTGCAGTTGGACACACTTCCTGCACACATAGTCGTCAGGGACACTGGAAGTATCTCTGATTTCCCACATGCTGCAGGATGAACAAACCACGGGGCCGATCTCAGCTGCCATGACCTACCCAATACTTGCCTCAACTTTTGAAACTTTCTCCTTTGAAAGGAACTTACCCGGCCTTACCTCACTTGGAGTGAAGCTCATCCTCAGCCTCTGCTCACCAGAGCCTCTCGAGCCACTTGAGGTAACCCTCTATTTATTTGTTTGAGCTTTTCAAACTGCTTGGTCACCTGACCGCGATTGCCCAATCAGCTGCTTTCTGCTGAGCCTGAGCTATTCAAATCTTGATTGACTTGATTGCACAGTCCAACTGCCAAAACTGCCAGAATCTCTCGAGTCAAAGCCTCAAATCTCCACTCCTTCACTGGCCCACTCACTCACTGGCCGCTTTCTTCTGCTTCCCCACCCCTTCTCCTTATCTCATGGTCTACTGTCCTCTCCTATCAGATTCTTTCTTCTTTAGTCCTTTGCCTCTTCCATATAATCACCTCTCAGTTTCTCACATTTTTCCCTTTTCTCTGTTCCCCACCTTTCTCCCTCACCTGATTCAACCATCACCCACCCTTTTATCCTGGCCTCTACTCTCTTTCTTTCATTTCTTGATGAATGATCTCAGCCCCAAACATCAACAGTTATTTCCCTGCATAGATTCTGCCTGACTGGCTGAGTTCCTTCAGTAATTTGTGTGTGTTACTCCCAGGTTCGCATCTCACTACGGAAAGTACAACACACAATGACAAAAAGTACAAATTTTCCCAGAGGAAGAATTACAACTGTAATTTTGCATAATGATGCACATGTTCTTGCTGTTCTTGATCCACAAAGTAGCATTTAAATAAATTGTAAATACCAATTTTCAGCAGCTCTTGCATAACTCAAAATCCCAGTAGTTTATCTACTGCTAAAATGTTCCCAGGTTCAGCCTCTGGGTAAAATGTCTGAGCCTTGATGAGGCCATTGGAGACCCACTATTGCAATGAGTGAATATGTATCCTTGTAATTCAGCTGACTATCAGACTAGATTTGAAAAAAACCCTGCAGATGTTGGGAATCTGAAATCTGAAACATTAACTCTGTATTTCTTTCCACGGATCCAAATGACCTTCTGACTTCTTCCAGCATTTTCTGTTTTTTCTCTCAGATGAGACACTAAATTAAGACCATAAGACCATAAGTCATAAGAGCAGAATTAGGCCATCTGGACCATCGAGTCTGCTCTGCCATTCAGTCATGGCTGATCCTTTTGTTTATCTCCTCCTCAACCCCAGTTTCCGGCCTTCTCCCTGTAACCTTTGATGCCATGTCCAATCAAGAACCTATCAACCTCTGCCTTAAATACACCCAACTACCTGGCCTCCACAACTGCATGTGGCAACAAATTCCACAAATTCACCACCTTTTGGCTAAAGAAATATCTCTGCATCTCTGTTTTGAAAGGGCACTCCTCTATTCTGAGGCTGTGCCCTCTTGTCCTAGACTCTCCCACCATGGGAAATATCCTTTCCACATCTACTCTGTCTAGGCCTTTCAGCATTCGAAAGGTTTCAATGAGATCCCCCCCCCCCCAAATCCTTCTGAATTCCAGCGAGTACAGACCCAGAGCCATCAAATGTTATGATAACCTTTTTATTCCTGGAATCATCTTTGTGAACCTCCTCTGGACTCTCTACAATGACAGCACATCTTTTGTAAGATGAGGGGCCCAAAACTGTTCACATAACTCAAGGTGAGGCCTCACTAGTGTCTTATAAAGTCTTAGCATCACATCCTTGCTCTGGTATTCTAGACCTCTTGAAATGAATGCTAACATAGTATTTGCCTTCCTCACCACCAATTCAACCTGCAAGTTAACCTTCTGGGTGTTCTACACAAGGACTCACAACTCCCTCTGCATCTCAGATTCCTGGATTTTCTCCCTGTTTAGAAAGTAGTCCACACATTTATTTCTACTACCAAAGTGCATGACCATGCATTTTCCAACATTGTATTTCATTTGCCATTTTCTTGCCCATTCTCCTAATCTGTCGAAGTCCTTCTGCATCCTACCTGTTTCCTCAAAACTACCTGCCCCTCCACAATCTTCATATCATCTGCAAACTTAGCAACAAAGCCATCTATTCCATCATCTAAATCACTTAAACAGCATAAAAAGAAGTGATCCCAACACCAACCCTTGCAGAACACCACCAGTCACTTGCAGCCAACCAGCAAAGGATCCTTTTATTCCCACACGCTGCCTCCTACCAATCAGACAATGCTCTAACCATGTTAGTAACTTTCCTGTAATATGGTAAGCAGCCTCATGTATGGCACCTTGTCAAAGTCCTTCTGAAAGTCCAAATATATATCCACTGCATCCCTTTGTCCTACCTGTAATCTCTTCAAAGAATTCCAACAGGTTCACCAGGCAAGATTTTCCTTGAAGAAAACCACGGTAACTTTGTATTATCTTGTCCTGTGTCACCAAGTACTCCATAACCTCATTCTTAACAATTGACTCCAACATCTTCCCAGCCACTGAGGTCAGGCTAACTGGTCTATAATTTCCTTTCTGCTGCCTTCCTCCTTTCTTAAAAAGTGGAGTAATATTTGCAAATTTCCAGACCTCTGGCACCATTCCAAAGTCCAATGGTTTTTGAAAGATAATTTCTAATGCCACCACAATCTCTAACACTACCTCTTTCAGAGCCCTAGGGTGTAGTTCCTCTGATCCGGGTGATTTACATACTTTTAGGTCTTTCAGCTTTTTGAGCACCTTCTCTCTTGTAACAGTAACTGCACCCACTTCTCTTCCTTCACACACTACAACATCAAGCATACTGCTAGTGCCTTCCACAGTGAAGACTAATGCAAAACACTCATTTACTTCATCAGCCATCTCCTTGTTCCCCATTATTATTTCTCCTGCCTCATTTTCTAGTGGTCCTATATCCACTCTCATTTCTCCTTTATTTTTAACATACTTGAAAAAACTTTTACTATCCACTTTGAAATTATTTGCTAGCTTGTTTTCATAATTCATCTTTTCCCTTCTATTGATTTTTCTTAGTTGCTTTCTGTAGGTTTTTAAAAACTTCCCAATCCGCTAACTTCTCACTAATTTTTGCTTTGTTGTATGCCCTTTCTTTTGCTTTTACAATAGTTTTGACTTCCCTTGTCAGCCACGGTTGTGCTATTTTACTATTTGAATATTTCTTCATTTTTGGAATATACACGTCCTGCACCTTCGTCATTTCCCCCAGAAACATTGTTCCCATCTGCTGTATCATTTGATTACAAAAGATCCCATGCATGACTTTAAAACAAACATGAAGTTCTCCTTGGTACCCTAACCAATCTTTATCTCTCGGTCAACATCAGTCTACAAAGTCTGTGATAAGTGGTGTTCGGCAGGGATCTGTACTGGGACCTCTGCTGTTTGTGGTGTATATGAATGACCTGGACGAAAATGTAGATTGGTGGGTTAGCAGGTGTGCAGATAATATGAAGATTGGTGGTGTTGTGGCTGGCGTAGAAGACTGGCAAAGAATACAATTGGAAGTAGGTCAATTGCTGATACGGGCGGAGAATGCCGGACAGATTTTAAATGTAAAGAGATAGTACACTGTTAAGGACAAGACACTTAAAAGTGTTGAGGAGTAGAGGGATCTTGGCATCCAAGTTCAGAGCTCCCTGAACGTGGCAACATAGGTTGACAGGGTGGTTAATAAGATGTATGACATGATTGCCTTTATTGGTCGAAGGATTGGGTTCAAAAGTCAGGAAGTCAATGTTACAGCTTTGTAAAACTTTAATTAGGCCACAGCTAGACTTCTGGTCACCCCATTACAGGGAGGATGTCAAGGCTTTGGAGAGGGTGCAGAAGAGGTTTACCAGGAAATCTGAAATAAAAACAGAAAATGCTTTGGGCCCTTTGCCTGCAACTCTCCTGGTAAATGTTATAAATAGTGGGGAGGGAGACCCCGGCGAATGTCTCGGTGAGTTTTACTGTCTTTCTGTTTACTGTACTAAATATATTTCTCTTTCCATAAGTACACCCTGAACTGTTGAATGTTGCCAGCAATTTCTATTTTTTTATGTTCTTAAGTATTGCTTCAGGCCGGTTTTTTTGATCAGAATAGGAAAGAGAACTGTACAAGTTTCCATACAAGTACAGAGGCAGTGAAAAGAAATGATACATGAGGGGGTGGGGGAGGAAGCTGATGAAAGAGGTGGGGGATGTGATGGTCATTAGGGAAGAACAAAAGAGAACAAAGCTGTAAGATAGAAGGCGAGCAGATGGCCCAGGCATAAGGGTATAGTAATGAGACACACAAAAGAAGTAGTGTCCAGAGGAGGTGTAAAGGCAGTAAGAGAATCATTCCAAAAAGGTGCTATCCAAAATTTTATGAGCTAACATTTCTGAGCCTAGAAGGCTTATAAGCACTGAATTTACTAAATCACAAAATGTACAGGAAAATTGTGGCTTCACCTTGAAGTGGTGTCCTGGACTAATGAAAGGGAGCAGGTTAAAAGGTAGACATCACATATATAGAAAAATGCTGTTGGAAGGGAAGAAGATTTTGGGTGTAAATAAGACCATAAGGCTGTAAAATATAGTAACAGAATAAGGCTATTTGGCCCATCTAATCGATTCTGCCATTTCATTACGGCTGACCCATTTCCCTCTCAGCCTCAATCTCCCACCTTCTCCCCATAGCTCTTCATGCTCTGACTAATCAAGAATCTATCAACCTCTGCCTTAAATATACCCAATGATTTGGCCTCCAGAGCCGCCTGCGGCAAAGAATTATACAGATTTACCACTCTCTGGCTAAAGAAATTCCTCTTCATCTACATTCTAAATGGATGTCCCTCTATTCTGAGGTGGTGTCCTCTGATTTTAGACTCTCCAACCATAGGAAACATCCTCTCCACATCCACTCTATTGAGGTCTTTCAACATCCAATTGATATCATGGGATTGCCCCCATTCTTCTGAATTCCAGTAAGTACAGGCCCAGAGGCATCAAACACTCCTCGTATGAAAAGCCTGTCATGAACCTCCTTTCAACCCTCTGCAATGTTAGCACACTCTTTATTAGATACAGGGCACAAAACAGCTCACAATACTCCAAGTGAGGCCTCACCAGCGCCTTATAAAGCCTCAACATTACATCGTCGCTTTTATATTCTTTACCTCTTGAAATGAATACTAACATTGCATTTGCCTTCTTCACCACCGACTCAACCTAAAACTTAATCTTTTGGAATCCTGTACAATCCTTCATATCATCCGCAAACCGTCATAAAACCATCAAATCCTTCATCCAGGAAATTGACATACAACTTAAAAAGAAGCTATCTTAACATAGAGCCCTGTGGAACACCACTAATCACCAGCAGCCAACCAGAGAAGGCTCCCTTTATTCCCACACTTTGCCTCCTGCCAATCAGCCAATGCTCCATCTTCCCTGTAATATCATAGGCTCTTAACTTGTTAAGCAGCCTCATGTGACACATTGTCAGAGGTCTTCTAAAAATCCAAGTACACAACATCAACCAATTCTCCTTTGTCTATCGTACTTCTTCAAAGAATTCCAAAATATTCGTCAAGCTAGAGTTTCTCTTAAGGAAACCATGCTGACTTTAGCTGATTTTATCATGTGCCTCCAAATGCCCTGAAACCACATTCATAACAATCAACTCCAACATTTTCCCAACCATCGAGGTCAGACTAACTGGCCTATAATTTCATTTCTTCTGCCTCTCTCCCTTCTTGAAGAGTGGAGTTACATTTGCAATTTTCCAGTCCACTGGAATGATGCAGAATCCATTGATTCTTGAAAGACCATTAATAATGCATCCACAAATTTCTTCAACCATCCCTGTCAGTAACCAGGGCTATAGACCATCTGGTCCAGATGACTTATCTAACTTCAGACATTTCAGATTCCCTAGAGCCTTCTCCCTAGTAATGGCAAATTCACTCATCTCTGTCCTCTGACACTCTCAACCTTCCAGCATACTGCTAATGTCTTCCTTAGTGAAAACTGATACAGAATACTTATTCAGTTCATCCACCATTTCCTTTTCCCCCATTACTGCCTCTGCAGCATCATTTTGTGGGGGTCCTATATCTATTGTCGCCTCTCTTTTACACTTTATATTTCTGATGAAACCTTTGATATCCTCTTTAATATTATTGATTAGCTTATCTTCATATTCCATCTTCTCCTTCTTTATGACTTTTCTAGTTGTCTTTTGTTGGCTTTTTAAAACTTCTCAGTCCTCTAACTTCCCACTAATTTTTGCTCTATTATATGCCCTCTCTTTTGCTTTTATGTTGGCTTTGACTTGTCAGCCACAGTTGTGTCATCCTACCTTTAGAATACTTCTTCTTCAGTATGTATCTATCCTTTACCTTCCAAATATCTCCTAGAAACTCCAGCCATTGCTGCTCAGCCATTGTCCCTGCTAGTGTTCCCTTCCAATCAATTTTGGCCAGCTCCTCTCTCATGCCTCTGTAATTGCCTTTATTCTGCTGTAGTACTGATACATCCGACTTTAGCTTCTCCCTCTCAAACTGCAGAGAGATGGCATTAGGTTTGTTCTTCACATTGCTGCAGGAAGATAGGTCAACATGTTTGGTTATGGGCAAGCTCGAAGTGGCAGGGAACAACCTGATAATATTAGGGCTGGTGGGTTGGTACAAATGATAGGTATGAGGCTGAAAGGAAAGGGATGTTCAGGACATAGGACAGTTAATATCCAAGGCCTCATCTACTTGGGTAGAGCAGAATCCCAGTTGAGGAAAACTAAAGCTGTATGAAAAGCCACCGTTCAGAAGATGACATCATTAAACCTAACAAAAATGAACAGATTGAAAGAATGTATTATCTTACAGAAAGTATTGTTAAGATCATTTAGAGAAGCCAGGGACCCATTGTGGATACTGCTTGATAGACTATATCAAAGGTTTTAAATTGAATTGAATTGACTTTATTTCTTATATCCTTCATATAACTGAGGAATAAAAATCTTTATGTTACGTCTCCATCTGAATGTGCAAAGTGCAATTTATAGTAATTTATAATAAATAGTATGTACAACAGGAGAATAGTCAATATAACATAGAAATACAATTGTATCAGCATGAATTAATCAGTCTGTTGGCCTGGTGGAAGAAGCTGTCCCAGGGCCTGTTGGTCCTGGCTTTCAGGCTGTGGTACCATTTCCCGGATGGTAGCAGCTGGAACAGTTTGTGGTTGGGGTGACTCAGTGACCAGTGATCCTTTGGGTCCTTTTTACACTCCTGTCCTTGTAAATGTCCTGAATCATGGGAAGTTCACATCTACAGATGCACTGGGCTGTCTGCACCACTCTCTGCAGAGCCCTGCGATTGAGGGAGGTACAGTTCCCATACCAGGCAGTGATGTAGCCAGTCAGGATGCTTTCAATTGTGCCCCTGTAGAAAGTTCTTAGGACTTGGGGGCCAATATCAAAATGTTTCAACCGTCTGAGGTGAAAGAGATGCTGTTGTGCTTTTTTCACTGCACAGTCAGTATGTACAGACCACATGAGATCCTCAGTGATGTTTATGCCGAGGAACTTAAAGCTGTTCACTCTCTCAACCCCAGATCCATGAATGTCAATAGGAGTTAGCCTGTCTCCATTCCTCCTGTAATCCACAACCAGTTCCTTTGGTTTTGCGACATTGAGGGAGATGTTATTTTCTTGACATCACTGTGTCGAGGTGATGACTTCTTCTCTGGTTTTTTGCCTTATTATTATTTGAGATTAGGCCAATTAGTGTAGTGTCATCAGCAAATTTAATTAGCAGATTGGAGCTGTGGGTGCTGACACAGTCATGGGTATACAGGGAGTAAAGAAGGGGGCTTAGTACACAGCCTTGAGGGGCACCTGTGTTGACAGTCATAGGAAGCAAATGAAAAAGTTAGAAATGAGAATGTGGATGTGCGGGAAGAGCAGAATTTGGTTGCAAAGTTGATAAAATTAACCAAAAGAAGGTAATTGAAGAAAAGGCTGCAGCACTGTTGTCAATACACTGAAAAGAAGTGAAAACCCAAGTATGACATATTCTGAGAAAAGGGAGGCATAGCAAGGACCCATAAAGATTGCCATAATTACCTCACTCTTAATATTTCCTTAGATGGCTCATTGTTACTTCTCTTTGATAATATTTCTGTTATGCACAGATAGATATTTATAATGATCATGTAATCACCTCATCTCTTGCTAACCCATTATCGTCTTAAACTTTGCTTGAACTACATTTTAGATGTTGAAAAGCAATGTGGCATTTCTGTATTTATAGTATCATGAGAAATCTGGACTGAAGAAATGATGTTATTTCTGGGACTGGCCCACATATCATAGGCGTTCACGACTATAGTAGTTTTAGCGAGTACGATTCCCATACTCTGATCATGCAGTGATGCAGTTTCTGTGAATTAGGGTATGGTGCTCAATGTGGTAGAGTTCATAATCCGCACTTTTGAATAGTCTTGACTGCGTTTCTCTAGCCCAAGGCCCAACTGAGATGTCATTGCCCCACTTTATGTACCTTCAGGCAGAGAGGCAGGGTTTGCCTGAGCTATGAGACATCATAACTTTCCCCTTTATTGATCGTAGCACTTGAGGTTGGACTTAAACAATAGGCAATTGATCATGGTCATTAATCCATATACATACCAAATGAAAAAGAAGTGTTTTATAGTTTAGTGTGGAGTATCTGAAATATGGATTTATACCAACAGCAAGCAACCGGCAGCAGCCAATGTGTCTGTTGAGTGAAAATGCTTTCTCAAATGAGTCAGTGAAAGAGTCTAGGCTTCTTGAACAGCTGAAGAGATTCTATTCTGATAAAGCAAACAATAACTTGACTTATTTTCAGTCGCTTCAGAGTGGTTATTTGCAAGGGGACTAGAAATAGATATGAAGGAGGAGTCAATATTTCAAGTGGTTGAGCAATTTTTCAAACAGGACACTCTGCTCTCTAACATTCTTGCTTGTGCAACAGATGGGACACCATCAATGACAGGACACCACCGAAGGATAATTAATTTCTTGAAAACAGCTGTACCTAACATATTTACCATTCACTGTGTAATTCTCAGATAACATTTTGTTACAAAAACCCCAAGTGATCAGCTGTACAAGTCATTAAATACTTTTATCACAGCAGTAAATAAAATCAAGTGCCATGCTCTCAATTCTCAACTACTTAGAGAGCTTTGTATTGAGAATGATGAAAAGTTTGAACACTTGCTGTTGCACACAGAAGTCAGATGGCTTTCAAAAGGAAACCGCCTGAGACTCTTTTATGCATTTTTTGAAACAGATAAAAATTTTTAAAAACTTGAATGCTTCAGTCAGTAATCAACTCAAGTATATTCAGAATGATGTTGCTTATTTGTCAGAATTACTCAGAAAATTTAATGAAATCAATCATTAATGGCCAGGAATTGATGTGAATCTTATCAAAGTCTAATCAGTCATCTTCTCGTATCTGTCCGAGTTAACTCTATTTAAATGCAACATTGGCTGTTGCAACATCTTTCTCAATTTCTGAGCCTCTCTGAGCTGGAAGAGAAAGAAAGAATACCAGATTATGATCTTCAAGAATACTGTGCCCACCTGGGTGATCTGCATAAAGTCATGTCAGAGAGATTTCAAGATCTTCTCTCAATCCAAATTACAGATTGGGTAACAAATCCGTTCTGGAACACTTGTAATGAGGAATTAACAGGAAGGATGGAGGAAAACAGATCTCAGTACAAGATGACTCTGAGCCATAGACAAGGTCAAAAAATCATGACTTTTGGTTGAAGAAAGAAATCTCTGATAGTTATCTTGCAATTACTTTATTGCCTTTCCAACATCATATTTAGTGGAGTGTGATTTCAGTGCAGTTGCCCAACTTCTTTCAAAACAATGAAACTGACTGCAAATTACTAAATGTGAGGATCTGAGACTCGTTCTGAGTGGCACTCAGCCTGATGTTGAGGAACTGACATCACTGCACCAAGCCCATCCATCTCACTGAAAGGTGAAAAAGCAACAAGGTAGTGAACTGTTGGACTACTAATGTACGCTCTAAAATTGTTGATGAAAATAATTTTATTTGTAGCTTTATATAGATGTGAAGTTTTTCCAATTATTTGTCACTGGTTTAAATTTGCAGCTCCTATTTTCTTTCACTGTGCATCACAATCAAAACCCTTTATCGTTTTTATGTAATGGCCAGAAAGGGAGAGAGGGATGCTGGGGTGTAGTCTGAGAGCCAAGGGTGTGGTAACCAGAAAAAAATTCTGGGAACCACTAATTTACAAACAGCAAAATCCTGGGAGATAGAAAGAACTGTCTTTTCATTTTTGGGCAGTGCTATGGGATGCCTTCCATCAATGAGAAATCTGACAGGACTTTAATGTAATGTCTCATTCTACAGTATAACATTCTATCAGATTGCACTAGAATGACAGCTTTGACACTGTTCTCAAGTCTTTGGTATGCAGCACTGATCCTCAGGCAGTTCACATTAATCTAGTTCCTGGCCATCAAATGTTTGGAAAGCCTGACTCCTAACACTAGTCAGCATGCCAGTAGTCAGACTCACAGATCACTGGCAATCTGACCATAAAGTTCCACTTCAGTTTTCAGAGTGATTCGTCAGTTCTGATTGGTTCAATGTAGTCTGGAAAGACGTTCACATATACATGTCCATTGCAGATCACTAGCCCGAAGAGCAAAGCAAGACCACAGGACTGGGTGAAGAGCCAAGCAAAACAGTTATTTTGCTTTGTTAGGAATGTTGAATAAATGAAAGCCAAGTCTGAGATTTCAATCATGGGTTAGTAATAATTATAAAGTCATTGCGTTTTAGAGCAAGGAGGGGAGCCCTTGAGCCCAAGTACTTCATGCTGATCAAAATGCCTACATCAATGAGTTCCATTTATCTCTCTTATCCCTCTAAACCTTTCATATCCATGCACTTGTCCAAATGTCCTTTAAAGCTGGTAATTGTTCCAGCCTCAAACACTTCCTCTGGCAGCTTATTTCATATACAGTGGATTCCAGTTAATTAGGACACATTAGGACCAGTACATTTCGGTCCAATCAAGTGGCTGTCCCAATTCACCAAAGTTTCATGGAAATAGCAAAAAAGGCATAAAAAAGACAATCTGAATAACAAATTATGTATTTAAATAAAATTTTGAAAAACAAATTAGAACAATACCAATAATACTACAGTACTATAAAGCTGTGAATTAACTCCTAATAGTTATTGAGAGAGGAATACATCCAGTGTATGCAATGAACAAAATCAGCGCAGACACCTAGCGTAGATAGTACGGCCTTCATACAATGCTATTGACAATTGTATCCTCCAAATCTTCATTTTTATTGCAATATTCAAGATGATTGTTGATACCTTCAAATTCCTCATAGTTCCTAACATGAAGTAGTAAAATCATTTCATTTTCACTCCTGGCTGAATGCTTGAAACTGCAGTGAACAAAATGGTTCAGAATTGTCTTTACTGCTTAATTCTCACCAACTACCAGTGATAAAAATCACTGCTTTTTGAACACAAACACATGCAACTGATGCTCTTTAAAAACTGTTTGCTCTAAGCATGGTGTACTGTAGTGGTCGATCTTTGAGACTTTCCTAGTACATCCCAAAAAAAAAGAAAAATAAATACACAAATACATTATGCCTGATAAACATTTTGATGCAAATATGTAGTAACTTCTACTTTGAAAAAGGACCACTTGACAACTTCACGCCCAAAAGGAACAACTTTATCTAGGACGGTAGAACGATATTCATAAACAGAGGTTTTCACTAATGAGCACTGGGCAGAAAAAACCGGAAGGAAACCCCGCAACCCTGGAAACAATCTCTCTTTACAAACAGTTTTTGTAGCGGGAGTATTGCTATATTACCATGATCCTAATTGGTATTGTTATGAACCCCGTAACTGGGTGTCTTACCAGCAAAGATAGGAGTAGCCGTTGAAGTCTGATGATACTATTTTTAACAGTATTTATTAGTAAAAATACACAAAAATAATATCAATGCAAATATACCGATAATATACGTCATCAATACTAAACCTAAAAGTGCGGGTATAATAATCACCAATAAGAAATAAGCTCTATCGTTGTCTAGGGGATAATGAATTGTCTGATGGAAATATAAAGTTCAGTTCAGTTCATACAGGCTGCAGTCGTTGTTGATCGCTGTGTTGCAATCACTGTGAGAGAGAGAGAGAGAGAGAGAGAGAAAAACTTGCCGACTTTCCTTTTACGATCTTGATCCGTATCTGTCCTTTAGCTAGACCGTTCCGTGGAGGACTCATCACCCAGGCAAGGGTGGACACACACATAAGCCCCCACCGGTCTCGTAGCGTCTCTCCTGGTGCGTCTGACGGGTGTTCCCCAGACCCGACTTTTATCCCCACCCACGGGGTCTCAGATGTCAATCAGGTTGGGATGATGCAATCCCTCAACCAGACCACTCTGGTTGTCCCCTGAGGGGTTTCAATGAATAGTACAGTACTCAATACACAATTCCTTCTCCAAGAGACAATAGCAGTAATCAGTGGTTCCGTTCCGCTTTTGTTAGAAGGAGACATTCCACTTTTTGTGTATTCCTGCGTTGTCAATAACAACTGCCTTTGCTGTTATCCTGCGTCTCTCTCTCATTACTGACATGCTGTGTATCTCTCTCATTTCCTGGGTATCAGACCCGAAATAATAGCAAGTTTGCGATTCTCAAAAAAGTGGGGGGGGGCGGTCATTGGCGATTCTGTACCCTTTTGCCCATCAGAGTTGCTCCTCATTCGTAACAGTATTAACTTATTTTTATAATGCTCACATTACAACACTTCTCCCCTTTAAATTCCAACATTCCCCAAATGTACACGAAATGGGAAACAAAAACAATGGTGTCATTAGCTTGCGTACCCCTGAAACTTATACTAGTGTCTCAGTCAGTTTACCAATACCAGAAAAGTTGAGGAGCTGAAGGCCCAGCAAATATGCTGCTCAGAGGACGTGGATCGACAAGTGTTAAAGGACTTGCCACTCTGTGAATATTTTTCACGACAGTTCAATGAATCCCTGGATGTAATGCAAACAGCTCAGATTGTTGTATTTGTCAGAATGGCTTTCCAGGATTTTACAATAAAGGAGGACTTGCTCACTCTTTTGCACTTAAAGGAGACAATGAGAGGTGAGGATATTTACAATGAGTTTTTAAAAAATGACCATGAAAATGACATCCCCATTCATAAATTGGTGGCAATTATTACTGATGGGGCCCCAGCAATGCGTGGTGTGCGCATTGGTTTTATAGCACTGTGCCATAATGACCCTGATTTTCCCGACTTCCTGGATTATCACTGTGTGATTCATCAGCAGCCCTTGGCTGGGAAGGTCGTGGACTTTTCTCATGTAATGACACTGGTGGTCAAACTGATAAACTTGATTCAAGCAAAAGTGCTTCAGCACCGCTTATTCAAGGAGTTATTGGATAAGCTCGATGCCACTATGGCCTGTTTGATATGCTAGTTACAGTGTTTTCTTGTTTGAATTAATTTGGAAGTTTGACAAAAGCATTTTATGTAATTAAAATACAATTATCCCAAATAAAGGGCCTCAAATTGGAAGTACAATCTGAGCTTTTTTTTCTCTAAACGATTTAGTAGGTCGATCTTGCCTTTCACTGAGGCCGAGATAGGGGATCTTGGGCTTAAAAAGGTTGGTGACCTCTACTGTACTGTCTAATGGCCTTACAAGTGTGTGTGATGGATGCTAATTAGAACCTATTCAGCAAGAGCCTACCCCAATTAAGCTGTATAGTGTCCCAAATAAAGAAAGGGAATCCCAGCTATTTTCTCAATTAGTTTCTGTTCTTTAAAGATTGTCCCAAATAAGTGGCTGCCTTGATTGGCCAATGGCCCAATTGACCAGAATCCACTGTACTCACCTCTTTCCTGACAGGTCCTGTTTAAATCTTTCCCTTGTCACCTTACACCTATGCCCTCTAGTTTTAGTCTCCCCTGCCCTGTGAAGAAGACTGATCTTCCGCTTTATCAATTATACTCATGGTCTTCAAGGGAAGTTTGGACTGTGGCTGGTGTCTTTCATGCAGAACGTGGGTTCAGCATGTGAAGCACCCGACCACTCCAGAAATGAGCTCCAACATTTATGTGCACATTTAGACTGGTTTAACTGGAATGGGCCCTTTCAGTTTTTTTCCTCTATTAACTGTTTGTTGAAGTTGAAATATCTTAAAATATACCTCCACTTTTATTTTATGCTGGTCTGTTATTTCCTTGGCAAATGATAACTTTGCATGGGGCTACATTTACACAGCACTCACCATAATTTCCGTTCCCTTATCGGAACATTCCAACTTTCCTGTTGGGTCGAACCCGAATCAAACTGATCCTAGACATGCGCTGCTTATTGAAGGTGGCCTTCTCACCGTTACCCATGCAATGCGGAGTCACATGGCTGTTAGCCAGATTTAGCTAACAAGCCTGGTTTATTACAAGCCGCGGTGAGATGGTTACATATTCATTTTATTAATAAATACATTTGGCTACAAAATTTCTTGGACCGCATCTCACCTCAATAGTGTGCTGAAATCTTGTGTAGACAGTAAACTCGGAAGCCTAGAAATGTGCCTTGTGTCTTTTTATTTGTGAATCAATCGTGGATTGATAAGCAAAAATCCACATGGTAAAGTACTCATACCCACTGGGAATCTTTACAGTGCACATTTGAGCATCATTCACCCTTATTCAGTTCATTTCTCTGTTATTTACCCTGTTCATTATGACATCATTGCACAGTTTAATTTTATTATCTAAAAATGGAAACTGCATTAAAAGATTGCAATCTAAGCCTATAAGTAATTCATAATAGTTCAAGTTACTGAAGCAAAAGTAGTGAGCTACGACTGATTTAAAAAGTATTTCCCACATCCAAACCCCACATCTTAACATCCAAAAAATACTCCTCTAATTTTCTTTAATAAATTGGTGCTGGCAGCTTCTGAAAATACCGAACCTTCAAGTTAAGAACACTGTGGACCTGATTGATGGCTTCTACCAGCCACAGAGGTTTGGAGCCTCTCACAAACATAGCAGCGGCCACTGAGCCCTTTCCACAGCAGGGTACAGGGAAGGGTGAGCTGATGCTGGAACACACAGACTATATTGCTGTGAATTGAATTGCTTTGAAAATGCTTTGAAAGCATTGAACTACTTATTTCAGATGACTTAGAAGGAGGAAACCCAGCCCTTTAAGTCTATGCCAGCTCACAGAGCAGTCTCATTTTTACCACACACAAGGGATTCTGAAGATGCCAGAAGTCAAGGTGAACATGTAAAAAATGATGGAAGAACTCAGCAAGTCTGGAGGGGAATAAACTATCGACGTTTTTAGCTAAAACCCTTCATCAGCACTCTACTAATCATTCGCTATTAATTTTCCCTGAGATCTGTTCTCCCCACATTCCCATCAATTCCGTACTAACTCTTGGAAATTAACCTTCCAGCCAGTATACCTTTCAGATGTGCTGAAAGACAGCTAGAGTACCTGGGAGAATGCCATGGAGTTAGAGAGTCCTGAAGATCAGGACTGAACCCTTTTTGTGGAATCATGATGTTTCCCATTGGTCAGTATGTTACTGATACAGTATTTGCCTCACTAGAAAACAGTTTCCATCATTGAAGTAAGTAAGTTTGGTTTAATACTCTAAAACTGAAGCAAACCACAATAATGATTCCTTAAAGCAAAGATATCCCAATTTTTGGTATTCCTTGTGACCTTCAATTTGGCATTAACTCAATCTGCAGCACCCATTTAGTAAACCAGAAATCCGATTTCTATCTATTTTATCTTAGAGATGGATGTTCTGCCGTCGAGCCAATCGTAGAAATATAATCACTTTACTCATGTATTTGTGAGAGAGCAAAACACGAAGCAGCTTCCTCAATCAAAGCTAGAAAAACTCAGTATACTATCTTTTATCAAAGTCAGGCAATTGCCATTTTGGATTAGCTGACTGCTAATGCCTGGGATACCTGTCTGATTCAGGCATTAAACCTGAGTGATTTATAAAGATCAAATTAGACATTACTTGTAGAGATCAAAGCCTTGAAACATGTTTCAAGGTAAACCTGGGCAATGTAGATGCATAACAACAAAATCAGCAATGCTAATAGAAGTATTAAAGAAAAAAGGTTAGGCATCTAGTGTTACATACGTCATTGAAATGGAAGTGAACATCTGGCTCAGATCAAAACATGAAAGCTGCCATTGGCGGATCTTGCCCTCCTGTCAGTTACATCTCAGCTATAGAATTCTATATATCACCAGAATCTAGGCTCATACAGAACAAGTGCTGCTTTTTCAAAACCATCGGCACTCCCAAGTTCTTGTAAAAGATACCTTGGCATTTTTTCAAAGAAGAGCATTTTTTCAATGCCATCCCTCAAATATCAGCATCAACCAGCCCACCGCATCATTATCACATTGTTGAGTGTGCGAGCTTGCTGTGCATAAATTGGCTGCGACATTTGCTTCATAAAATAGTGACTGCACTTAAAAAGTGTATAAGTCATGTCCTTGACTCTACAGACTTCCAGAAAGCTTGAGCAGTTGAACTGGATCAGAACTAATAAACTCTTCTTGGGCTTCCAGCCGGGTACAGGTATCAGTTTTAACCGACACTCTGATGACAAATTCTGTCTTCCTCATGATGCCTGGGTATGTCTAGTTCGGTGGTAATTATACCCCCATCATCTGTTCTTCCTGATTGGTCACTCCTCATCCAATCAGGTTTCTGCTGTCCCACCTTATTTACAAATGAATTTTAGTTCTTACCTAGAGTGAGACCTTCGTCTTTGTTAAAATTCTTTTCCTCTAGTTGTACTTCAATGGCTTCCTTCACCAGACGGTCCCAGAAGCCATTGTCGTAGCACGATTGTTCAGAACTTTCTATAAATGGCATTCCTGAGACAAGGGCTAAGGCCTAATCTCAAAGTTCAAACTTTGAAGTAAGTTTATTATCAAAGCATGTACAATCTATGTTACCATTTAGTAGTTTGAGACACATTTTCTTGCAGGTATTTACAGGAAAATACAATAGAATATTAAAACAATGCACAAAAACTGACAACCAATGTGCAAAACAAGACAAACTATGCAAATAAAAAATAACACTGAGAACATGAGTTGTAAGAAGTCCTTGAAAGTGAGTTTGCAAGTCACAGGATCAGAGTAGTGGTGATTGAAGGTATCCACACCCGTTCAGGAGCCTGATAGTTGTAAGGTAATAACTGGACATAAATGTGCTCAGTGGATTTTCAGCATGTTGATAACTTATCTCCTAACCGATGGAAAAAACCCAATAAGCTCCCCTGTGCTTCCATAGTTAGGCCAAAAATGGCTACAGTGGTGTCTCTAATTGTGATATTAGCATCATTATGGAAATCCCAAAGTGCTGCAGAGGCAATGAGTTAACCTTAAGGCAAAATATGTTATTTTGGAGATTAATGTGGTGGAGCACTGAATTTATCCCCCAGGAAATAAACAGTAAGGTAACAATATACAGTGTGTACCTGAAAATGTAGAGCACAGAAAGAGACTACTTGCCCCACCTGGCAGTGTGATCTCTTTTAATGAGTTTCTAAGTGGCCTCACTTCATTACCCTCAGTCCATTGCCCTGCATTTTCCTCTTTTGTAAGTGGTTGTTCAATTCTCATTTGTAGGTTACCATTAAATCTACTTTCAAGTTCCTTTCACGTGGTACGTTCCAGATCATGACATGGAATGTATAAATGGGCTCAGCTTCCATGCTCGCTGAAAGAGATTCCCTTCTTTATTCCATGATGTCCATTCGTAACATTAAATACTTCCATTAAATGTTCCTTTAACCTTCCCTGTTCCAAGAAGAATACCATGTGCTCTAATTCCTCAACCTAATTGTTCTCATGTCAATGGTCACATTCGAATGCACCTCTTCAGGACTTTTATTAGCCATTGACAACATCCTAAATTGCACTGAATATTGAAACTTGCGTTACTGTGTGCCCTGTACATGGCAGTTATATCATAAGTAAACCTGGGTACGCTGGGGTGACTGGATGCAAGAGGATAGGCATCTGGCACAGCTGCACGTCCTGCTAACAATCAGCTTGTTTTCCTTCTTCGTGAGATCAAAACAAGCCTCATCTGTCATACATCCTGAAATGGCAGGACGCCAATAGAAAAACATTTTAGATGCAAATAAACAGTTCCAGCAATGATTAGATAGATGCAGTTATAAATGAGAACTGTTTATTCAAGCAAAGAAGGAAGATTCAAATATACTGCCATCAATGCCAGAAACTGCTGATATAATGAAACAATCCAAGCAGTGACATGGACATCTTTTGCATCAACTTGAAATCTGGTTATTTTCCCCATAATTGAAAGAAAGTGTAATCAACTAATATTAATGTGCCTTCCCAGAGTTCCCCAATTTCAGATTGGCTCCCTCCCCTCTCTGTTCTCCTTTTCCCAACCATGGTGCCCCTTTCCCTGCCCCCCTTCCCACTCTCAGCCCACAGTAGAGACCCATATCAAAATCAGGTTTATCATCACTCACGTGTATCATTTTTTTTGTGGCAGCAGTGCAGTGCAATACACAAATTTACCACAGTATGATGCAGGCCCAGGTTTTCAGAGCCCTAACAGGTACACCATCGGGGCCTGAAGCTTGGACAGGGTTCACCCTCTTGAAAGATGTTCTGATATCAGTCTCTGAAACAGAGGTCACAGGGTCATCAGATACTGCAGGGATTTGCACAGGAATAGTTTTATTCCCCTGTTTAAAATGGGTATAAAAGGCATTGGGCTCATTCGGGAGTGAAGCATCATGGTCATTCATGATGTGAGGTTTCACACTGTAAGAAGAAATGCAAACCCTGCCAGAGCTGATGTGTATCTACAAACGTGTGAGTCTATCTCTAACCTCAGTTGAAATTGTATTTTTTGTTCTGGAAATAGCTTTCTATAGGTTGTACTTAGATCTCTTGTACAGTTCTGGATCACTGGTCTTGAATACCACAGATCTAGTCCTCAGCACACTATGAATCTCCTTGTTCATCCATGGCTTTTGATTTGGGTATGTCTGGTATGTCTTGACCAGGTACAGTAGTTGACCCCAGAAGACTCCCAAGTGAAGTGTTGCCTCACCTGGAAGGGCTGTTTGAATGAGTGAGAGAGAGGAGGTGTAATGGCAGGTGTAGCACTTGTGTGTTGCTTGGATTTCCAGCATCTGCACATTTTCTCTCGTTTGTGATTGGAGAAATATATGTAGCCACACTGCATGATCATCAACCAATTACAAGAGATTTTGAAGGATGCCAAACCAAAATAATGTGCAGCAGTATGTTTGATTAATTAATTTTAAAAAAGACGCTGCATTGCAGAATCTACAAAATGACTCACTAACAAAACACAAGTGAAGTAATTTGAGACGTCACATACAACTCCGCTTGATTTCATTTTAGTCATTATTAACACACACCTGGCCCCAGCTCCACTGTGCTCTGATCTCACAATGGCCTTGTAGCACCACACTCCAGCACCAAACCTCTCCTGTTCTCCATTGCACTTTGGCCTCAGACCTGTCCACCTCCAGCTGTACATGAGGTCCAACCGCCAGCCATATTCTTGGTCACATTCTTGGCCCGGCAGCAGAGGGAGTTTCTGTATTGTCTGCCTTGGACAATGTCATTACAAGGGTCCTCCTCTGTCCCCTCTCCCACACCTATTCAATATCGAACAGCCAAGATAGAGTAGATGGGGAAATGGTGTTTCCTGTAGAGGGGGAGTCTAGGAACAGATGGCACAGCCTCAGAATACAAGGATGTACCTTTAGAACAGAGATGAGGAGGAATTTCTTTAGCCAGAGGGTGATGATCTATGGAATTCATTTCGACACATGGAGGCCAAGTCGTGAGTATATTTAAAGTGGAGGTTGGTAGGTTCTTGATTAGTAAGGTTATCAAAGGTTACAGGGAGACTGGAGAATGGAGTTGAGAGGGATAATAAATCAGCCATGGTCGAATGGCAGAGCAGGCTCAATGGGCCAAATGGCATAATTTTGCTCCTACATCTTATAAGCTCATTGTCTAGAAGGGCTGCTCCCTGATTTTCAGAGTAGTGAGACGTAATAGACATAACCTTCTCTATCAATAACTCCAAGTAGTACAGGGAGCAGCACCAACCACCAAATATAGCCCTTTACAAACTCAGTAAAACTTTGATGCTATCTACAAGCAAGGACTGTGTAGTGCCTTGCTCAAATAGAGTTTTCCTGATAATACCATACAAGGCATGACCAAAGCAATGGTCCACAACAGAGTGATCGTAAGCAGGCTGCCATCAAGTAACCATCGCCCTGATGCACTTCTCAATCTTTCCAGCAGCAATGCTGCACGTCACCTTCAACAAACTTCCCAATGGAGTGGAGCTAATCTACGCCCTACAGTACCTCCACTCCTAAGCTCCAAGCTCACACAGATGCTGCTTGTGTTTGTACATGCTAGGAGTTCCAAGACCTCATAAACTCATTCACTGGGGGATAAGTCTTACAATCAGTCTCCACAAGAACGTCCACTACTGCACTGTGCCTGCTGTGCAACAGTAAAGCTGCATGCCAAGACTCTGAGAAAAGGCAACCACTTCCGATATCAGTTCAGTGAGAATCAGAATCAGGTTTATTATCATTAATAATGAAATTCTTGTGAAATTTGTTGTCTTGTGGTAGCAGGACAGCGCAAGACATAAACATTACTATAAGTTACAATAAACAGTGCAAAAGAGGAAGTGTTCATGGGTGCATGGATATTCAGATATATGATTGTGGAGGGGAAAAACTGTTCCTAAAATGTTGATTGTGGTTCTTCAGGCCACTGAAGATCCTCCCTGATGGTACTAATGTGAAGAGGGCGTGTCCCAGATGGTGAGGGTTCTTAATGGTGGATCCTTAAAATATTAAGATCCGATATTAACGATAAAGTTCACTATTCCCTTCAGTACACATCTCAACCTTTGGCCAGTTGAGATAATAGAGTCCACATTCTGTCATTCTTCTTTGACTTCCAGCAGATCTGATCTTTTCCCATACCTTCTCAGGGAAGAAAGGATGTGTGTAGATCAAGAGTTCAGACCCAACACAAAGATCATGGTCTATCATGAAGGAGAGAAACCCGTCCTTATCTTTCTGAAACTTGGAGTATCAATAGTAGGCACCTCAAGGTACTGGTGAGATAACTCCAGTGCTACTGTTGCAAAATCATTCACTGAAAGAATAAGCAAATCAATGTCAGCGTCACCTCCCAGGCCAACAACCCCAGCAATGAGGCTCTAATACACTGCTCAACCACATAATTTACATATCCAACACCAGTCTCCCAAAATAGACTGTCCATTCTAAGTACTGTCACGGTAAGATACTATCAGGTGATCAGAGGAAAAAATGAGGTTGAGAAAGAGCACTTGTAATGATCCATCAAGTCTTGTATTAGAAGAACATGCAAGTATGGTGTAAGTGTGGAAAGAATGCACCACTTCAAAAACTGGCCACCCACCCGTCATTCTGTCAGGCACCAGTAGCCACACCTGTGGAAGAGTCTGCAGTTCCCACATTCACCACATTCATCTCAGACCCACAGGACTCATGCAAAAGCAAATCTTCCTCGATCCTGAGGGAGAATCTTAAAAAGATTATTGTCGGTGTGGCTCTCCTCTTACTCGGCCTTCCTTCACTGGAGAATTGGTTGGGTTGTAAGAATTAAGTTAAGTGAGGGTAATTACCATCAAGCACAAATAAAAGAATATTAGACAACCACTTATAGAGTGTTAAAACACACCCAACATATACTTTAATGTCAATTTAGCTCACATTTAGTGCAATGCCCATTTTTAAAAATAGATCCCTCTTTCCAAAGATGGCAGCGAAAAGGATGTTAAAAAATGGCCTTGAGCACTTGTGTGCAATTTGAAGTCACATCTGAGAATGTAACATTTACTTTAAACACCAAACCAGACTTACAAAACAACAGTCAGACAGACAACTCATGGTGATAAATACTAGCCATAACAATAAATACTGTTGAATCAAGTTGACACAACTACTTATTTTCAGATTTTATGACTATGCTATTAACACATTCTGAGGTTTTTAAAAATGCGACAACAGATTATTAACTAATGATTAATGGCAGACTCCAGAACAAGAGTGTAGGGTCATTTTAGGTCAGTGAAACATACTGCAGTTGAAGTATCACTACCCTAAACAAAAAGATTGTTCTATATATAAAAAGAATGAAAGGTGTATATTGTTTATAATGTTCCCCACTAGGAATTCCGAAGATTAATTACAACATTAATGTGACACTAGTCAATGGGAGAAAAATTACTGATGTCCATCCAAGCTGGCCACCAACTACAGAAAGACCCTCATCTGGCCACCAACTATAGAAAGATCCTCATCTGGCCACCAACTACAGAAAGACCCTCATCTGGCCACCAACTATAGAAAGACCCTCATCTGGCCACCAACTACAGAAAGATCCTCATCTGGCCACCAACTATAGAAAGACCCTCATCTGGCCACCAACTACAGAAAGATCCTCATCTGGCCACCAACTATAGAAAGATCCTCATCTGGCCACCAACTACAGAAAGATCCTCATCTGGCCACCAACTATAGAAAGACCCTCATCTGGCCACCAACTATAGAAAGATCCTCATCTGGCCACCAACTACAGAAAGACCCTCATCTGGCCACCAACTATAGAAAGATCCTCATCTGGCCACCAACTATAGAAAGACCCTCATCTGGCCACCAACTACAGAAAGATCCTCATCTGGCCACCAACTATAGAAAGACCCTCATCTGGCCACCAACTATAGAAAGATCCTCATCTGGCCACCAACTACAGAAAGACCCTCATCTGGCCACCAACTATAGAAAGATCCTCATCTGGCCACCAACTACAGAAAGACCCTCATCTGGCCACCAACTATAGAAAGATCCTCATCTGGCCACCAACTACAGAAAGATCCTCATCTGGCCACCAACTATAGAAAGATCCTCATCTGGCCACCAAATATAGAAAGATCCTCATCTGGCCACCAACTATAGAAAGATCCTCATCTGGCCACCAACTACAGAAAGACCCTCATCTGGCCACCAACTATAGAAAGACCCTCATCTGGCCACCAACTATAGAAAGATCCTCATCTGGCCACCAACTACAGAAAGACCCTCATCTGGCCACCAACTATAGAAAGATCCTCATCTGGCCACCAACTACAGAAAGACCCTCATCTGGCCACCAACTATAGAAAGACCCTCATCTGGCCACCAACTACAGAAAGATCCTCATCTGGCCACCAACTATAGAAAGACCCTCATCTGGCCACCAACTATAGAAAGATCCTCATCTGGCCACCAACTACAGAAAGACCCTCATCTGGCCACCAACTATAGAAAGATCCTCATCTGGCCACCAACTACAGAAAGACCCTCATCTGGCCACCAACTATAGAAAGATCCTCATCTGGCCACCAAATATAGAAAGATCCTCATCTGGCCACCAACTATAGAAAGATCCTCATCTGGCCACCAACTACAGAAAGACCCTCATCTGGCCACCAACTATAGAAAGATCCTCATCTGGCCACCAACTATAGAAAGATCCTCATCTGGCCACCAACTACAGAAAGACCCTCATCTGGCCACCAACTATAGAAAGATCCTCATCTGGCCGCCAACTACAGAAAGATCCTCATCTGGCCACCAACTATAGAAAGATCCTCATCTGGCCACCAACTACAGAAAGACCCTCATCTGGCCACCAACTATAGAAAGATCCTCATCTGGCCACCAACTATAGAAAGACCCTCATCTGGCCACCAACTATAGAAAGATCCTCATCTGGCCACCAACTACAGAAAGATCCTCATCTGGCCACCAACTATAGAAAGATCCTCATCTGGCCACCAACTACAGAAAGATCCTCATCTGGCCACCAACTATAGAAAGATCCTCATCTGGCCACCAACTATAGAAAGATCCTCATCTAATTTGCATCACAGGAATGGCAGGGATAAAGGAAGTCAAATTCAACCGGCAGAAATAAATAAGAGGGAGATGAATATTATCCGAAACAACAAACTGGAGTATGTTCATTCTAAATGTAGGAACCATTCTTAGAACAAGGTATTGGAACTCTGGAAAGGGTACTATCATATGTAACACATATTTTGGGATGCGTGAAATATGTTTGGGGACAAATTACTTAGGAAAAATACAAGTACAGGCTTAAAACAGTAGAAGTAATAAAGAAAGTCCACCACCAAGCACGACAGAGACACACACGTCAGATTTCATTCCAGAGTTTCTCAATTCGAGATAGTTCAGAAACAATTTGTAGAGGAGGTAATGATTCCTGCCTCTTTAGTGCACTCCCAAAAAGAGACAAACCAGTATATCGAGGCCAAGGAAAAAGAACGGCTTGTATCTTTCACCGCCCCAAAGTGGGCTGAAATCCTTTATAACCAAGTAAGTACTACTGCCGAGAGGTCAGTGTTTAAATTGTGGAAACACAGAAAATAATGTTTATTTTTGAACTGTTTACGTGGCCAGAGCTGAGAATTCAGAAATGGAGCTGGATTATGGGAGGATATTAGGCAACAAAAACTTCAGCAATGAAGTCTGAGTTTTGTAAACACAAGAGGTTCTGCAGAAGCTGGAAATCCAGAGTAACAAACACAAAATGGTGGAGGGACTCAACAGGTCAGACAGCATCTGTGGAGATGGATGAACAAAATTGGAAAGGAAGTGGGGAGAAGCTAGAATAAGAAGGTGAGAGGAGAGGAATATTAATGCCCGTGCAATAGAAACTGGCCTCGAGTCATCCCATTCCTTTTTGACAATGAATAAAAGCTTCACAATGTGCAATAGTTACTCCATATTATCCTACATAGATGCCATTAAACCAGAAAAGATTTAAAAAGATGCTGCTGGGACTCGAGGGACAGAGTTGTAGGGAAAGGCTGGAAGGCTACGACTTTATTCCTTCGAGCATAGGAGACTGAGAGGTGATCTCATAGAGGTGTATAAGGGCATAGATAGAGTGAATGCACACAGCTATATTCCCCAGAGCTGGACTATCAAGAACTAGAGAACGTAGTTTTAAGCTGATAGGGAAAGGATTTAAGAGGAACTTGAGGGGAAACTTCAATTAATTTGGGGAAGAGATCCAAAGTGAAGGGTATTTTCACTGCTCTGCTTAATCAGATTCTCAAAGATTGGCCTTAATGGGACAGATCCCTTTCCAGGGGCCAGGAGGAGGAAATATTAGGGAGTATTCTGGAGATATGTGAATATAGCAGATATTAATTCAAGCAAGAACCAGTCTTCATTTCCTAATGTGGATTGTGGATTGCAGGTAGTACATTGAAGTTAAAAGCACACCTTTGAAAATGTGGCCATGGGACATTCGCATGAGCATCAGTCAAACATTAAGTCAGTGAGGCACTGGGAGGTTAGTAGACTACTGTAGTGTACTGGGAAGAAGCTGGTGGGCTGATAATTATGGACATCAGAGTGTTATGTTTTATCTGTAGCAAAGGGTGGCATGGTAGCGTAGTGGTTAGCACAACGCTTCGCAGTACAGGTGACCTGGGTTCAATTCTTGCCGCTGCCTGGAAGGAGTTTGTACATTCTCCCCAAGACTGCGTGGGCTTCCTCCGGGTGCTCTCACAGTCCAAAATGTAGTGGTTGGTAGGTTAATTTGTCATTGTAAACTGTCCTGTGATTAGGCTAGTATTCAATCCGGGGTTTGCTGGGCGGCGTGGCTCAAAGGGACGGGAGGGTCTATTCCATGCTGTATCTCTATAAAATAAAAACTTGTTGAGCATCCATAGGGAATATACAAGACTGCAGACTGGTATCACAGTATTGTGTCTTTTGAGGGAGGAATGCTGCAGTAATTTTAAAATGTATCCGCTCATCAGCAGTCACACCCCCGCTGGAGGTGGGAATTGGCCTGTGTAAGGAGCATTACAGCCTCTCTCACTAGCTGCTGCTTAAAAGCTGATATCATGGCACCGGTCGAGTTTAAATCTAGCACACGGAAACTGTAACACATCTTTTCGCTCTCCGGGTCGCCAAGGGCTAGGGGGTCGATGGTGCCATGGAAACAGTAAACAGTGGAGGTGTGCTGCATGGAGAGGGTCCAGGCACACATTTTAGGTAAGTTTTTGCCACTGCCTGTATGCTTAGTGTCTGTCTTGTCCTACCACTTCTAGTTCTCAACTTAGCTAAGCATTTGTAACTGAGTTGCAGAGGGTCAACAACTTTAAATTCCTTGGTGTTATAATTTCAGTGGATCTGTCCTGTGTCCAGCACATAAGTGCAGTTACAAAGAGAGCCTGCGGCTCCTCTACTTTCTTAAAAGTTTGCAAAGATTCGGCTTGGCATTTAAACTTTTGACAAACTTCTCATTGATTGTATCATGGGCTAGTTTGGTAGGGAAACACCAATGCCCTTGAGCAGAAAAGCCTACAAAAAGCAGTGGATACGGCCCAGTCCATCAGAGGTAAAAGCCTCCCCACCACTGAGCGCACCCACATGGACCGTAGTCGCAGGAAAGCAGAGTCCATCATGAAGGACCCCCACCATCCGGGCCATGCTCTCTTCTCGCTGCTGCCTTCAGGAAGGAATACAGGAGCCTAAGGACCCACACCACCAGGTTCAGGAACCTCAACCATCAGGCTCTTGAACCAGAGGGGATAACTTCATTCACCCTATCACTGAACTGGTCCCAGAACCCATGGATGCACTTTCATATCATGTCTTGATATTTATCATTTATTTATTTACCTTTTTCTTTTTGTATTTACACATTTTGTTATCTTTTGCTCATTGGTTGTTTGTCCATTTTGTTGGGTATAGTCTTACACTGATTCTATCGTCTTCGTATTTAGTCTGAATGTCCACACGAAAATGAATCTCAGGGTTGTATATGGTGACATACATGTATTCTGATGATAAATCCACTTTGAATTTACTTTGGACTTTGAACTCTTTTTATCAGAAGGGTGATATCAATGTGGAATCAGCTGCTGGAGAATTGGGGTCAGCAGCAACAGCAAGAACAACTTTTAAAGGACAGTTGGATAGGTATGTGGATTGGAAAGGTTTAGAAGGGCCATATAATGGCTAATGGGAATAGCTTGGATAGGGTACCTTGGTTGACATGAACCAATTGCGCTGAAGGACCTGTTTCTGAGCTGTCTGAGTCCAGGACTCTCTGACATAAAGAAATCACACACAGGCAGTTTCCAATCCAAGATATTAAGTTGGGGACCTAGGACATCAAAATCTTCATGGGCAATTCTAAAACAGACAAACCTGAATGTCACTCTGCTATTACAGCTCCGAATCAGATCTATTATCGCTGTCTAACATGATGTGAAATTTGTTGCTTTGCAGCAGCAGTACAGTGGAAAGACATAAAATGACCATAAATGACAAAAATCAGAATCAGGTTTGTTATCGCTGATACATTTTGTGAAATTTATTGTTTTGCAGCAGCAGTGTAATGCAAGACTTAAGAATTACTGTAAGTTACAAAAATAAATAATTGTGCAAAAAAAGTACGGTAGTAATGAGAAGATGGCATGTCCAGATGCTGAGGGCTCTGAATGATATACGGCACTTTTTTGAGGTACTGCCTCTTGACAATACCCTCAGTGATGGGGAGTCTTGTGCCTATGATTAAGATTGCAACCTCTTGCAATCTTGTGCATTTGAGCCTCTATTGCAGACTATGCTGCAGCCAGTCATAATGTTCTTCCACCATCCACCTATAGATGATTACAAATTTTGTCGATGACTTACTGAATCTTCCCAAACTCTGCTGGCATACTTCCTTTGCACTGCATTGCACACAGTTCCATCAAGCTCAGAATTTTGAATGCTATAACACTGACATCACTGTCCTGAGTGAGGTACAATGGGCAGGAGATGCCCAGTTAAAAGAACAAAGCGGTGGGTAAGTCTTCTTCAAGAGGAGTAAAGTGAACATCTTCTCCGTAGAATGAGCTTTGCCAGCAAGAATCAGCTAGTCAATTGTTTCGACAATTTCCCTTGCAGAATTAGAAAATGCCGTCTAACCTTGGAAGCCATGGATGAGGCAAGGAGGAATATTCTGATCTTAAAAAAAATCCTTTTCTGCATCCCAGTGGAGATACTGTAAATGGATCTTCCCGGGCAATTTCAGTGCCAGGGTGGGAGGTATGCAACCCTCTGGTAAGGAAAGAGTAAGGAAGATTAATTCCATCATGTCCCTCCCCTGAAAAAATGCTCGTCTTAACAAACACCACATTTCAGTAGAGAGATCAGCACAACAAATGTCTGCTGGAATATAGTCTCCAAGTAGGGGCCATGACAATGTTTGTCATTACACAGGCTGTGATGCCTACTGGACTAGCCACTCTTGAAGCTGTTCTAAAACCGTTAACAATCCAGCCCAAGAACATCAGTTTTAAACACTATTGCCGTAAGAATGTCAATGTCAAGGTTCTCAAGGGCATTACAAAGGTGGCTCTTCTCAGACTGTGCCTCACAGACTACCTGTAACAGGAGTTACAAAGTGAATACAGCTGATGGGGTTGCCCTGGGATTCACTGGAATTCATACCTGTGAAGAGATATGGCTTCTCTGTCATGATGAACCAGTATTGGTTTCATGGGAATGACCATGAGATCAAAGAACTAATTAGTCGTAAAGATAAAATGTTCCTGGTTTAGAAGTTTACAACTTCCCGCAAAGGAAAATAAACACTCTACAAGCAGCTGTGACTTACGGAACAGGTGGTGGACGGAGGTAGCACTAGGGGCTCAGCAACTCACTCACAACTTTGAATTGTATTTGCTCTTCAGTGATGCCAAAAACAATCATGGCTCAAATACCCTAGGCCCACCCTGCTGAGAACCAAGAACAAGGATGAACTTATCAGATAAAGAAAGGCAATCAACACCTGCAGGAAGGAAACTTCTGGGATCTGCTCAATCGGGAAAGCATTGACTCTGTCTAATGACACCCAATTCAATTCAGCCTTGCTGCCGCTAGAGACCAGCAAGTATTTTAATGGACATAATCCTTGCCTAGAGAGCAGATGGTATCCTTGCTAAAGTCCTTAAACTCATCAATGGAAGTTTCTACCCTTAAATCTAGAAATTTATCATCCTTATCTGGGAAGAGACATACTAGGGAACATAAGACGCTGATATACGAGCAAAATTAGGACATTTGGCCTATCAAGTCTGCTCCGCCATTTCATCATGGCTGATACCTTTTTTTCTCTCAGCCCCAAACTCCTGCCCCCCCTTCCCCTGTATCCCTTCATGTCCTGACCAATCAAGAATCTATCAACCTCTGCCTTAAATATACATAAAGACTTGGCTACCATAGCTGCCTGTAGCAAAGAATTCCACAGATTCACCACTCTCTTTCTAAAGAAATTTCTCCTAATCGCCATTCTAAAAGGACACCCCTCTATTCTGAGGCTGTGTCCTCTGAACTTTGATTCTCCCGCCATAGGAAACATCCTCTCCACATCCACTCCATCAAAGCCTTTCACCATTCTATAGGTTTCAATTAGGTCAGCCCACAATCTTCTAAATTCCAGTGAATACAGAACCAGAGCCATCAAATGCTCTTCATATGACAAGCCATTTAATCATGGAATCATTTTTGTGAGCTTCCTTTGAACCTTCTCCGGTTTCAGCATATCCTTTCTAAGATAAGAGGCTCAAAACTGCGCACAATACTCCAAATGAAGCCTCACCAGTGCTTCATAAAGTTTCAACATTACATCCTTGCTTTTATATTCTTGTCCTCTTGAAATGAATGCTAACATCACATTTGCCTTCCTCACCATAGACTCAACCTGCAAATTAACCTTTAGGGAACCCTGCACAAGAACTCCCAAGTCCCTTTGCACCTCCGTTTTTTGTATTTTCTCTCCATTTAGAATATAGCCAACACTTTCATTTCTTAGATCAAAGTGCATGACCATACACTTCCCGACACAGTATTCATCTGCCACTTCTTTACCCATTCTCTTAATCTGTCTCAGTCCTTCTGTAACCTCCCTATTTCCTCAAAACTACCTGTCCTTCCTTCTATCTTCATATCAGCTGCAAACTTTGCAACAACGCCATCATCCAAATTATTGCCATATAACACAAAAAGAATTGGTCCCAACACAGACCCCTGTGATACACCACTAGATATGGGCAGCAACCAGAAAAGGCTCCCTTTATTCCCACACTTTGCCTCCTGACAATCAGCCACTGCTTTATCCATACTAGAATCTTTCCTGTAATACCATAGGCTTGTGGCTTGTTCAGCAGCCTCATATGTGGCACCTTGTCAATGGCCTTCTGAAAATCCAAGTACACAACATCAACCGATTCTCCTTTCCTATCCTGATGTTATTTCTTCAAAGAATTCCAACAGATTTGTCCCTTGAGAAAACCATGCTGACTACAGCTTGTTCTATCATGTGCCTCAAAGTACCTCAAAATCACACCCTTAACAATCTACACGAACATCTTCCCAAACACTGAGGTCAGACCAACTGGCTCATAATTTCCTTTCTTCTGCCTCTCTCCCTTCTTGAGGAGTGGAGTGACATTTGAAATCTTCCAGTCTTCCATAACCATTCATTATTAATGCCTCCACAATCACTTCAGCCACCTTGTAAGAACCCTGGAGTGTATACCATCTGGTCCAGGTGACTTATCTACCTTCAGACCTTTCAGTTTCCTCAAGAACTTGCTAGACAGTAATGGTAACTTCACACACTTCACGATGCCTGTCACCTGGAAGTACCACCATACTGCTAGCATCTTCTATGGTGAAGACTGATGCAAAATACTTACTCAGTTCATTCGCCATTTCCTTGCGCTCCACAACTACCATTGTTTTCCGCTGGTCCGATATCCACTCTTGCCTCTTTTTTACACTTCATGTATCTGAAAAAACTTTTGGTATCCTCTTTATTGGCTAGCTTACTTCTGTATTCCATCTTTACTTTCTTAATGACTATTTTAGTTGCTTTCTGTTCGTATTTAAAAGCTTCCCAATCCCCTAACTTCCCATTAATTTTTGCTTTATTATATGCCTTCTCTTTGGCTTTTATGCTGGCTTTGACTTCTCTGTTAGCCACGGTTGTGTCATCTTTCCTTTAGACTACATCTTCCTATTTGGGGTGTATATATCCGGTGCCTTCCAAATACCTTCCAGAAATTCCAGCCACTGCTGCTCTGCCATCATTCCTGCCAGTGTTCTTTTCCAATCAATTCTGGCCAACTCCTCTCTCATACCCCTGTAATTTTCTTTACTCCACTGCAGTACTGATACATCTGACCTTAGCTTCTCCTTCACAAATTTCAGGGTACATTCAATCATAATATGATCACCTCCCACAAGAGTTCTTTACCTTAAGCTCTCTAATCAATTCCACTTCATTGCACAACACCCAATCCAGAATAGCTGAACCCCCAGGGGGCTGAACCACGAGCTGCTCTAAAAAGCTGACTCACAGGCATTCTAGAAATTCTTCCTCTTGGAATCCCACACCAACCTGATTTTCCCAATCTACCTGCATATTGAATTCCTCCATGACTATTGAAAAATTGCCCTTTTGGCATGCACTTCCTATTGTAACTTATAGACCACATCCTTACTACAGCTTGGGGGTCTGTATTTAACTCCCATCAGGGTCTTTTTACCCTTGCAATTCCTTAGTGTGATCCACAAGGATTCAACACCTTCTGATCCTATGTCACCTCTTTCTAATTGATTTGATTTTTTACCAGCAGAGCCATGCCATCCCCTCTGCCTTCCTCCCTATCCTTTTGATTCAATATGTATCTTGGACATTAAGCTCCCTGCTACAATCTTCTTTCAGCCATGATTCAGTGATGCTACAAAATCATACTTGCCAATCTGCAACTGTGTTACAGGTTCATTGGACCTTATTCTGTATACTGCGCGCATTCAACTATAACACTTTTAGTCCTGTATTCAGCTTTTCAATTGTGTCCACTTTTTAAATTACTACTCATCCTGTTGACTGGAATTTTACTCTATTCAGCCTCTTCCCGGAAGAAGTCTCACTACACATTGTGTCTGTTTGTGAGCCAGCTACCTTATCTTCAGCACTATCACTCCAGTTCCTATCCCCCTGACAAATTAGTTTAAACCCAACCTACCCACAGGATATTGGACCCCCTTGGGTTCAGGTGTAACCTGTTCCTATGGTACTGGATATACCTTCCCCAGAAGAGATCCCAATGATCCATTAATCTGAACCCCTGCCTGCTGGACCAGCTCCTCAACCACACATTCATCTGCCAAAATATCCTATCCTTACCCTCACTGGCACGTAGCACAGGCAGCAGTCTAGTGATTATTACCCTGGAAGTTCTATTTCTCAGCTTTCTACCTAGCTTCCTAAAATCTCTCCTCAGGATCTCCTCACATTGTCTATCTATGTCATTGGTGCCAATATGTACTAAGATTTCTAGCTACTTACCCTTGCCCTTGAGAATGCTATGGACATGATCCGAGACCTCCATGATCCTGGCACCTGGGAGGCAACATACCATCTTGATGTCTCTATTGTGCCCACAGAACCTCACCTCTGTTCCTCTGTCTAAGGAATCTCCTATCATCACTGAAGTGCTCTTCACCTCTCTACTCTTCTGAGCCACAGAACCAGACTCAGTTCCAGAGACCTGGTCACTGTGGCTCCCTCCGGGAGGTCATCCCTCTCAATAGTATCTAAAGTTATTACTGAGAAGAATGCCCATAGGTGTACCCTGCACTGGCTGCGCATTCCTCCTCTTTCTCCTGAAAGTCACCCAGATACCTGTCCCCTGTAAGCTAGGGGTAACTACCTCCCTGTAACTCCTGTCTATGCCCTCCTCACTCTCCCGTATGAGTTGAAGGTCATCAAGCTACAACGCCAGTTCCTTAATACGTTGTCTCATGAGCTGCAGCTCGGTGCACCTGGTGCAGATGTGTTTATCTTCCCACATCCCACACACAGTACAAAACACTGCCCCTGGCAATTCTCACAATACTCTGCACTAATAGGTGAGGAATGAATAAGAACAGAGCGGGAGTAATTTACAAGACAATCTACCTCACCCAAGCCTGATCTCCCCTAAACCCGATGAATCAAACCCACTCTAAAGACAAACACACTCACAAGAATGGCTGTTCCACTTGCATTTGAATTATTCTTATTGGCTCTTTCTAATGAAACCCTCTTGCTGATTGGTTGCTCCTCAACTCAGAAAAACTGCCACGAAACTCTGCTTTCAAAATCCTGATTGCCGCCCTGATTAAAAGTAGCTCTTTTCACGCACCCCTGACGTGGATTGTCCAACTCAGAGAAAACTGGCTCGAAGCCTTGCTTTTTAAATCTTGAACGCGGACCTGACTGAAAGGTAGCTCTTTTTATGCAATGCCGCTTGCTGATTGGTTGCATCTCAAATCTGGAAAATTATAGTGAAACTCTGCCTTCAAAATCTTGATCACCTTATTAGAAAGTAGCTCTTTTCATGCACGCCTGGTGTGGATTGTCCAAATCAGAAAGGCCTTTGTTGGGATCATCTTCAAGAAGGGAAGCATACAGGTTGTGAGGAATCTCTCTGCCGTCTGCCATGGTGAAAGTTATCACAAAGTCTTCTCAAAGAACTACTCCCGGCATGATAATCTGGATTTGGTCCCCTGAGGCACAGGGAACAAGATCTTCGACCACAGCTGCAAGAATAATTCAGGGGCAACACATCAATCGCCCTAGCTGCTGTTCTTGATCTCATAAAGCCTTTGATTCTATCAGTTGAAAGGGACTGTGGTACTCCCATTTCAAACTTAGCTGCCTAAAAAATTCATTAACTCTTGATGTATAACAGAGCCAATTGCAATGAAGAATGGTGTCAAGGAAGGCTGTATTGTTTTCTCAGACTTCTTCCCTAAAATGTTGCTCTTCACTTCCAACAGATCTCCCATGGAAATGAAGCTGCTTTTCAGAATTATTGGGAAATTGTTCAAGCTGTGGAGACTATGGTCCAGAGCCAAAATCAGTTGAGTCTTATTATCCGAGATACCTTGGAGATATCGAATTTCCAACCGTCATGAACTTCGTCACTTAAGTAAATCAGAGGACGGATGTTACACTCAACATCCACAAACCAAAGGTACTCTAACATCAGACCCCTACTGTACAACACCCTCCTCACTGATAATAAAAGTGCATGTAAGGGCCATAGAAAATGTAAACAACTTCTTATTCATCAGGCGACATTTCTTAGCAAAGGCAGATATCAATGAAATTCACATTGCCTTCAATTCCCAAGCTTAGGCTTTGTTTGATTAAAGAAAAGGTGTTTGAACTTTAAAAACTCAGGCCAAGTACAAAGTTCTACAGGGCACCAGTGATCGTTTGCCTTTCAGAACCAGACTATCCACAGAAGACATCAGAGACACTGGAAACACAGTACAGTACCAAGCATATCTCTGCAAAATGCTCCAAACCTACAGGAAAAGTTTCAAATTAATGTTAGAATCTTCCCCTAGACCAACATCTCCACTGTTGAGGCCCTAATTATACTCATATGGTTCCATTGGGGAGACCTATTCATTAACATGCTCACTGCTGGACTCTCAGAGCAGACAATCAATATTTATTCCGTCACAGGAAGAAACTACCTGGTGGATAGCAGAAAAAATTCAACGATGTTTCAAAGTCTCCTTGAAAAGCACAACCTCACTGATTTTTGGGAATCCTAGGCCCATTGGCCTTCAAGTGGAGAAGGAACATCCAAGAAGGAATTAAGAGCTTTTAGTTCATGCAGCTGAAGCACAGTGAAACCCTATGTAAATTGTCAAAAGAATAACTCACCTAACAAACTGAATAACTTGCCAGCCCCATCAGTCATCTACTGTCCCATCTGTGCAAGAGACTGTGGTTCCGATTGATGTCATCACTAACATCAGACCCCACAAAACTGGAGTAGCAGCAAATCATAAACATGAGAGGTTCTGCAGATGCTGGAAATCTAGAGCAACTCACACAAAATGCTGGAGGATCTCACCGAGTCAGGCAGCATCTATGGAGAGAAATTGATTTTGTTTAATCCCCTTCAAAGACGCTGCCTAACTTGCTGAATTCTTCCAACATTTTGTGTTTCTTGGAGTAGAAGCAATTTATCCTTAATCTTGACTGCCTCCAAAGAAAATTTGTATAAAGGGAGATTCTGCAAATAGTCAGGTAATAAAGATTGGTCTGCCTATTTGAGTGATGTTGATAGAAAGATAAATATTTCTCAGACTACTGGGATAACTTTCCTGCTCTTCTTCAAAATAACGCCATGAATATTTCACATCCACCCAACAGAGCAAATAAGTTACTGACAATGAAGTTTTTCATTTTCTTCTGAAAGATAGCTTTGTCAGGAACAGTGCCTCTCAGTACAGCGCTGCAGCGTTAGCTTAGACTTGTTCATATCTCAATACTGGAGAGTTAACCCATAACCTTCTGATTCATGTCAAACACCAGGACCATAGGTGAGACACTGATATGACCTAAAGACACAGCTACTGTTATAACTATCTTTTCCATGATTTCTGCTTTTTCCAGTCATATGATGCTCATTGGAATCAGCAGTAAGCAGCACAGCTATGCCTATACTGCCTTCAGGTAATTTACTCACCTTGGTTACTATCACATGGATGTGCAGTACCTGTAAATGTAATGGTGTTATGGGAGTATGGGGTGTGGTAACACTACAAAGTAAGCATAGTCTATCACAGGCGCTACCAGAACTGTCTGCACCCCTCCCTGCTCCACCTCATTTCCCCACATCCTGACAAACAATAAACAATTTGGTTGTCAATTAGATTTTATTGAGTTTATGGACAATAGACAATTAGACAATAGACAATTAGATTTTTAAGATGAATTATCCCAAAAAGAATAACAAGAGTAACCTCATGGAAAGATAAATAACATAAAGAGGCAAGAGTGAAAAATGAATACAATTCATTAATTGATTGAGTCTTCTCAAAAGCTGTCCAAAAAAATAGAATCCAGTACTAAGTAGCTTGATTGGATGTTATCAATAGAAAATCTGATGAGATTATTATCCAATCATTCTGTCTGCCCAACCCCATTTCAGGCTTGATACCAAATATAGTCATACAGAAACAGAGCTCGAATAAAGTTATATCCAGATCATCAACCCAAGTGTTGATTTATTAAGATTTCTCATACCTCTTTATGTTACTGTAAGGTTCAAAATGGATACTTATTGGCCTTTTGGCTTACTTGTTTTTAACTGTTGGTATGATTTGATCAAAGCATCAAGGCCGGAGGGGGGGGGGGTGAAGCAAAGGACAAACCGGTGTTCAGCTCACTATCCGGCAAGGTTTATTCACTTCAGTGCTGACAGGCTCTGCAAGTGTTGGCAGTCGCCTCCACAGCTGTGGCCTGCAGCCATCGGGGTCAGAGACGGGCTTCACTCGCCTCATCTCTGAACTGGCTCCCTGGCTGTGGACTCACTTTCAGGAACTCTGCAGTTCGTGTTCTGTGCGTTACTTGATTACTTCTTTATTGTTTGCACAATTTGTTCTTTTTTTTGCACATTGGGTGTTTGACACTCTTGGCTATGTGAATTTTCTTAACGGGTTCTATTGTGTTTCTTTGTTTTGTGGCTGCCTGCAAGAAGATGAATTTCAAGGTCTTATATAGTATACACAGTTCGATAATAAATCTTCTTTGAACTTTGAATTTGATACACCCTACAGCGACGTAGCACTCCCATCAGAGGATCCCTCGCTACCTCTAACTGCACAGCAAACTTCAGCCTTGATTTCCAGAGTTCTCATTCAGCAGGCGTTCTGTGTGCAGTTTATAACACAGGAAAGACTGCTAAAAAAGGAAACATCATGAAGATTCCAAGATCTGATTGTGCAAGGCAATCACAACAATGGTCAAACACTCATATTCATTGTGACTGGGATCCTACAGAAATCTTCAATTGACTGGTTTGAGACCTGATCATGTAAAGTAATGCTGTATTCTGAAAATGAAGTGAAATTTGAGGTTAGGAAACACGATTCAACGACAGCCTAGTGCTTCTGAAACATCATATGGTGCAATTTGCAATGGGCTTAGCTCGTACCAATGAACTTAACTCATACCAATATTTGGTGCATGTCACCAAAGATGAAGAAGTATTCTGTTTTTCATAAGTTCTTTTGAAAAAAAAAACATCTAAATGCAGGTATCTCATTTATATTATCAATTGGAGACACAAGAGACTGCGTGCAGAAGTTGCAATCTGGAGCAAAACATATCAAACTACTAAGGGAACTCAGTGGGTCAGTCAGCATCTGTGGAGACAAAGGAAGGGCCATTGCTTCAGATCCAGGTCCCACTGGAGAGGGAATGAACAGTATCAGCTGCTAACCTTGGGGGCCCTTCATAAGCAGGGGTCACTGGAATACGTAGTGGCATTGATAGTAACATTATTACTTAAGTTTATAGGTTTATAGTTTACAGACCTGGTGACTAAAGACACTTGCAAATTTCTACAGATGTGCTGCGAAGAGCATTCCAACTGCCACATCACCAGCTGGAATTGGGGGGGGGGGGGGGGATGCGGAAGAGGCTACTGCAGGATTGAAGTAAGCTGCAGAGAGCTGTAAACATCAACCTCTGTAGTATCCAACACATCTTCAAGGAGGGATGCCTCAAAAAGGTGGCATCCATCAATAAGGACCCCCCATCACGCAGACCATGCCTTGTTCTCAATGCTACCCTCAGGAAGGAAGTACAGAAGCCTGAAGGCACACACTCAACGATTCAAGAACAGTTTCGCCCCCTTTGCCATCTGATTTCTGAATGGAAAATAAACCCATGAACACTACCTCACCATGTTTTATTTCACTTTTTGCATGACTTATTTAACTATATATATAATTCAGTGGTTTTTTTTGTTATTATGTATTGCGTGGTACTGCTGCCACAAAGCCACCAAATTTCACTTTGCTGGCTACATTAAACCTGACTCTTATTCTGACATTTGCATTTATTGGATTCAGCATTGCACCCTAGAGTTGGGGCATCATGTTACAGCTGCACAAAATGCTGGCTAGGCCACACGTGTGCTGTTCTGGTCACCATATTACAGGAAAGATGTGAATAAGCTAAAGAGGGTGCAGTAAGGACTCAATGTTGTCTATATTGGGTTATAATGAGAGAAAGGATAGGCCGGATCTATTTTCCCAAGAACACAGGAGAGGTGACGTGATAGAAGTATATAAGATGATGACAGGCATATTTAGGGTAGATAGCCAGAGTCTGTTTCCCGTGGGTGGGGATGTCTAAAACCTGACAGCTTAGGTTCAAGATGAAGGGGATGAGGTTTAAAAGAAACCGGAGGTATAAATTTTTCACCGGTATCTGGGATGAGCTGCTAAAGGAGGAACAGAAACAATATTTAAAAGTTATTTTGATAGGTACTTGAATGAGGAAGGAATGGACTAATATGAAATGAATGCCGGCAAGTGGGATCAAGCATGATAGTTGGCGTAGACGCAGTGAGCCCAGGGGCCCGTACATCTCTTACCATACTAAATAACATGTAGAAGAGGTAATTATAAAAAATACCGCTGACTTTGTGAATCGTAGTTTTGTACAACAGGTAGAGACAGGAGCAACCCCATGCAGATGAATGAGTGAGTGAGGGAGCGCGCGCTGGAGGCGGGGCTGACGCCTGACGTCAGACGCCGTATAAATGCTACCGCGGCAGCCGGGGCTTTAGCTTTGCTGGAGGAGGTTGAGTTCTCGCGTGGTAGGGTCTGCGGGCAAACAAAGGGACTCGAGAAGCAAACTCTGCAACATTCGCCGCACAAACATCTCAAGGGGGGAAAGAAACGGTTCCTAAATAGCAAACGTGCAACCATGCCAGCCAATGATAACAGCAACCGCCTGCAGATCCAGTTTGGACTCATCAACTGCAGCAAGAAGTACCTGACGGCAGAAGCCTTTGGCTTCAAGATCAATGCATCGGCCACCACCATGAAGAAGAAGCAGATCTGGACTCTGGAGCAGAATGGCGAGGATTCCAGCGTGGTTTTCTTCAAGAGCCACCTAGGCAGGTACCTGGCTGCCGATAAGGACGGGAACGTGTCGTGTGATAGTGAGCAGCCATCTGCCGACTGCCGCTTTCTCATCGTCGCCCACGATGACGGCCGCTGGTCCCTGCAGTCCGAGCCGCACAAGCGGTATTTCGGCGGCACAGAGGACCGCATCATCTGTTTCGCGCAGACCATCTCAGTGGCGGAGAAATGGAGCGTCCACATTGCTATGCACCCTCAAGCCAACATTTTCAGCGTGACTAGGAAGAGGTACGCGCACCTCAGCGACAAGGACGAGATTGCCATTGACCGTGACTGCCCCTGGGGTCTGGACTCCCTCATCACCTTGGTCTTTCAGGACCAGAAGTACAGCGTGCAGACTAGCGACAATCGTCTGCTCCGCAACGATGGCCAGTTGGTGGAGGGGCCCGAGCCCGCCACCGGCTACACCCTGGAGTTCAGGTCAGGCAAGGTTGCCTTTCGGGACTGTGAGGGCAAGTACCTGGCGCCTTCGGGCCCTACAGGCACCATGAAGTCCAGTAAAAGCACCAAGGTGGGCAAGGACGAGCTCTTTGTCCTGGAGCAGAGCTACCCCCAGGTCGTCCTGAAGGCTGCCAACGGCAGAAATGTCTCCATTCGGCAAGGTAAGCGTTAATGCCAAAAAAACTCGTTTTTTTGGTATATTTCCGACAATCCTTTCTGTTCTATTGTGAAATAGTCAGTGAAATGTACTTCTTTCAAAGCGACGGTGCTCATTGATATGAAGCATTCTCGATAACTACCTTCCCAGAAATGTCTGTTACTGAATTGCTCACAAGGGAGAATTCCACCAATATGGCTTCTGTTTTTCATTCCTATGCAGATTTTTTTGAATGGATTGACCCCAGTTAAATACCTCGAATATCCTTCAGTCCTTCCCCCATCTCCCCTAGTAACTGCATCTAATTACTTTGGGCAGTAGTATAAGGCAATGGAGAGGTTAATTACCTCTACCAGACCTTATTCCGCAATCTTTGGTTTGCAAAAGCTTTCATGTAAAACAGGATCCCATTGTATGGAACGTGGGCTAAAACTTGTAGGAGTGCAGCAGACATGCACGCAACAGTTTTCCAGAATGATTTCTGTGCAAGGGCGGGATCAAACGAATGGTGTTCTGGCCATTTATTTGCGGTAACGGTCTCTTGCAGCTGTTCACAATTGGTTTGCTCCTTCATTACAGCAAAGGCATAATCGTCCCATTGTGCAGAGAACAATCCAACATTTCCTTACCATTCTCTACCAGCAAAGCCGACTGGTGCCCCAAACCCCCCTCCCCCAGTCGCAGGGTAGACGTGGAATAAAGAGCGTTTTCAAATGGAAACCATTCAGGCATATCGATGGTCGCAAGACTGCAGAATTATTTTATGAAAACATTCTCATTGTACGCAATGAGTTGGTGCTGAAGAGCAAACCGTTAACTGTGTTTTAACCTGTACAGAAAATGAGTTAAATCTCAATGAGTGCTGTCTTTATAAGCAGCTGCATACTGAAATCCTTCTCTGTAATCATCTTCATTTTAAAGAGGCGTTAAATAGCAAATCTGGCAACCCACGCAACAAAGGAAGTGTGGTTGAATCCAGCGAGACCGTTGAGAAACTCGACAAAATGTGTTTCACGCTGGATGCGGATCGTTGCAGTTTTCGCGTCTGAGATGCAGCTGACCACTCCCACCTTGTCTGCCCTTTTAACGAAATCGGTTGCGTTATAATATGAAATGTGCATTTACAAATTCCTTTCAACCGTAAAAAAAATAGACGCGATCTCACTCGTCGATAGCGAACAAAACCAGATGTGTTACTTGAACTCTTAAAGTAAGGAATTTTGCTGCCAGTTTTAGGTCTGCCGACAGAAATTAACACCTCTTAAAGAAAGACCGGTGAGCAACATTTCATTGCTGCGCCCAGGTTGCTTTTTTGCAAAAAACTATCCTTATTGCATATTTCATCACAATTTAATTATTGTTCACTGGCAGACTGCCTTTCGTTTCTCTTTATGGACCTGTAATCTGATTTTTCGCCTCATTTTTAATATAGATTTTCTTTTATTTAACTTAATTTTTGTAACATCAAATTCAGTTTTCAGAAAGTAAATTTGTTCAGGAGAGAATAATAGCATGGAAATAAATTTTTAAAAGGCAGACGTTGGAACTATGGCGTTAAAAACAATGTTGAAGCAAAAGGCATTGCTGGAGTCACACAGTATCAGTTTGGTTTTCTTTCCAAATGCAACCTGAATTGCTACCTGCCCCAGCCTTGTTTTTACTTCGGATTGCCAACATCTGCAGTTTTTCCCCAGTTTGCAGTGATTTCATGAAGTAGACAGTAATGAATGAAAACCTAAAATCAGATTCCAAATGGTTGCAAACTTACTGATTTATTTTCAAGAAAAAATTACTTGGGCATCTTGAGATTTAATGAAGTCCCATTCTTTGATTTTTAGCTGAGTGCATCTTTACCAAACTATTAAGATAATAGACTTAAGCTAAATTGGATGTCCAGCAACAGGAAACCAAATGATTGGTAAAGGTACATTTTGATTGAAGACAACAGATGTTTTGAATGAATTCTAGAGCTTGGGTCCAATGTAACTGAAGTTGCAAGTTGTGGATTTGAAGGCTGCAAGAGGTTGTGTTAGAAGAAGAATTTTCAGAATGCAAGCAGGACTGGACTCATTGTGGTCACTTTATTAGGTATACCTTGTTAATGGAACTATCTAATCAGTCAATCATATGGCAGCAGCTCAGTCCATAAAAGCATGCAGACATGGTCAACGTTCATTTGTTAGCATCAAATATGAATGGGGAAGGTGATGGCAAAGAAAGAAGTTCTGCTGAAGAGTCTCCACCTGAAACGTTGACTGTACTCTTTTCTATAGATGCTGTCTGGCCTTCTGAGTTCCTCCAGCATTTTGTGTTGCTTGGATTTCCAGCATCTGTGGATATTCTCTTGTTTGAGAATGAGGAAGAAATGTGATCTAAATGACTTTGGTTGATGATTATTGGGGTGGTTTGAGGATCTCAGAAACTGCTGATCTCCTGGTATTTTTATGCACAACAGTCTCTAGAGTTTAGGGAATGGTGCAAAAAACCCCCCAAATCATCCAGTGAGCAGTAGTTCTGTGGGTGAAAATGCCTGGTTAATGAGAGGGGTCAAAGAAAAATGACCAGACTAGGTCAACCTGATTGGAAGGCAACAGAAACTGAAGTAACTGTTACATCAGTGGTGTGCAGAAGAGCTTCTGAATGCACAGCACATCAAATTTGAAGTGGATGGATTGCAGCGGCAGAAGACAAACCTATTTTATTCTGTCTTAACAATGCAACTCGAGATCCCTGCAGCATAGAAGGTTTCAAATAATTGTGAACCAATGAACCAGCAGATGAAGAAAACATTCCTGTCCTGGGTCAGGCAACATAGGACGTACAAGTACTTAAGTGAGATCTCAACATCTAAACTTGAAAAATGCTGTTTCTGCTCAGTTAGCTTAAGCATGGAAAATTACTATCTCAGGAATCAATTTGGTAAATATTTGTTTGTACTCTCTAAGTATATTCTTAGATACAGAGACCAGACTTGTACTAAGATGCAGTCCCATTAGGTACTAAATAATTGAAGCTTGTTGTCCCTGTTGTATTGGGATCTTTGAAATAAAGGTAGTGTTTTTACAAAAAGGCCATTCCAGTACCATTCTGACATGTTGGTCCATGGCAGCCTCCACATGAGGGTAGCCTCCAAACTGATGGTATGAATGTTGATTTCTCTAACTTGGTGATTTCTACTCCTCCTTACTCCATTTTTCATTCCCTATTCTTGTTCCCCTCTTCATCTTTCTCCAGACCAGCTCATCACCTCCTTCTGACACCTTTCCTCCTTGTCCTCTGTCCTCTCCGATCAGGTTCCTTCTCCAGATCTTCACCGCTTCTCCACCATCAACTCTGAGCTTCTGACTTCACCCCCCCCCCACTCCATCCATTTATGTGCGCCCCTACCTAGTTTCACCTATCACCTCCGATTCTTGTACTCCTTCCCCTCCCCCATGCCTTATTCTGGTTGCTTTCCCTTTCCATTTCTGATAAAGCATCTCAGCTTGAAATGTCAATTGTTTATTTGCCTCCATAGATGCTCCCCGACTTGCTGAGTTCCTCCAGCATTTTCATGTGTGTGCAAAACTTCCAACATCTGCAGAATCTTGTGCTTTTAAAAATAAAGGATGGTGTTTCATATCTTCAATTTATCTTTCAGGAGCTTGAGCCTTCTAACACTATTCTCAATCTCCCACTATTAAAAAAAAACTTCCTTCCAAATTAGTGTTCTGACATTTTTCACATTCTTGTTTTCCATTCCTTTACTATATATCCCCTAAAGTCTCTCTGTATCTTCATTAGAGCCCACACTGCCACCTAGCTTTGTGTCATTAGAAAACTTGGATATATTACTCTGGATCTCAAAGACTGATGTTAGTAGCATCCTACTTGCTACTTCTAACCAGAGGGTGACCCACCTGTTTTGTGTCCATTAACTAATCTTCAACCATATATTAGCCCATAATGATGAGCTCCATTTAGTTTGATCTCATTTGTGGTATCTTTTATTGAGGTCATGTTTTCTTGTATTGCTTCTGTAATTTACAATTTTCTGGACTTTTTCCCCACTATTGATGTTGGACCAATTGATCTGTTGCTGCTTCAAGTTTTTAAACTATCTACCTTCCAATTTCTGAGAACCAGTCAGAATCTATAATGTTCTGGAAAATGGCAGTGAGTGCATCTATTTAATCTCCCTAGCCAAACCATTCAGAACTATAGCATACAGGTTATCAGATCCTAACAAATTATAATCTTTCAGTCTATTTAATTTCTCTAATTTTTAGGCTAATTTATCAAAGCTTATTTACTGTGCACCTGTAGTTCTCCATAATCAGCAGATTTTCTGTCTCCTCTGATAGAGATGCTCAGATTTTAAAATTTCTCCGCCATTTCCTTTTTCTCTGGGCTGATAAGATTTTTCACGTGTGCACTACAGAAGTCTATGGTTTGTTTTCATTCCCCACTATCTACATTTGAATGCCTTTTCCCTCTGAGGTCTGAAATTTCCCTAAAGCTAGAGCTCACTTATTTGGCAACATGGTGCCTTTTCCTGTTCATTTTATACTGACACAGTGGTGTCAAGAAAACAACCTCTCCCTCAACGTCGCAAAAACAAAGGAGCTGGTTGTGGACTACAGGAGGAATGGAGACAGGCTAGCCCCTAGGATCGAGAGGGTGAACAGCTTTAAGTTCCTTGGCATAAACGTCATCAAGGATCTCACGTGGTCTGTATGTACCAGCTGTGTGGTGAAAAAGGCACAGCTGTGCCTCTTTCACCTCAGATGGTTGAAGAAATTTGGTATGGGCCTCCAAATCCTAAGAACTTTTTATAGGGGCACAGTTGAGAGCATCTTGACTGGCTGCATCACTGCCTGGTATGGGAACTGTACTTCCCTCAATGCAGAGAGTGGTGCAGACAGCCCAGCACATCTGTAGATGTGAACTATTCAGGACATTTATAAAGACAGGTGTGTAAAAAGTGCCTGAAGGATCATTGGGGACCTGAGTCACCCCAAACACAAACTGTTCCAGCTGCTGCTATTTGGGAAATGGTACCGCAGCACAAAGCCAGGATCAACAGGCTCCGTCCGGGACAGCTTCTTCCACCAGGTCATCAGTCTGATTAATTTACTCTAATACAATTGTTATATTGACTGTCCTGTTCTACATCTATTTATTATACTTTACTATAATTGTACATTGCACATTTAGATGGAGATGTTAACATAATGATTTTTACACGTGCATACAAAGGATGTAAGTAATAAAGTCAATTCAATTTTAAAGTTCTTTATAGTCACAGTGGGTGACTTTTTAATTATCAAGTCATTTTCTTATTTTAATTAAGTTTTTCATTTCATCTTAGACAATTTATTGCTTGTGCCTTTATTCTGATCTTAAGATACTATTTTCTGACTGAACTAATGCATCATAAAGCCATTGCTACCAGTCAGCTGCTTAACTGCCAGATTATTCACTTGCCCTTTCTCATTGCACACTAGATGTATCTGATTCTCTTGTTAATACTTCAGTGTGCTGATCTAGAAAATGGATTTGTATCCGCTCCATGAATTCCTGATATGTTTATGTAGACTAAACACTTCATTGATTATTGTTACTTTATAAAATGCACCTCTAATTTCCTGATGACACCTAATTACCAAACTGTTGTGGGGAATTGCGTGCAGCAAAGTTTCTGTTTCGTAGCCCTAGGCAGAATTATTCTATTTGACTTTGGGCTGTAATTTTTCCCACCTATTACCTTTATCTCATTATTATTGGATTCATCAGCTACATGGAGAGGACATGCTTGCTCTTCATATCGTACTGCCCTAGCTTGCATATCAACTCTGAGGCATACAACTAAGATGCAATATCCATGGTCAACCCTGGCCTATATATTGGGGCCATTGGCTTCCTTTTCTCAATTGCCTTTCTCTTTGTGTTAACTATTCTGGAGTATTGAATTGGTCAGTTTGATAATGTATCTCTAATGGCTGTTTAGATTGCACCTTTTATTCTTTGCGCCATAAATTTACTACTATTTGCTACATTAAAGTTTAGAAAAGTGAAGTGATTTAATTGTGTATGATTCGAATGTGTCTTAACTGTGTGGATGTGGAGCAAATGTTTTCTTGTGGGGGACTTTGCAATTAGGGGTTGCCTTTACAAGGCAACAATCAACTTGTGGTTCTTGGAACTCTTCCTCCAGGAGTGGTGGAAGCAATGTCATTTAAGGTCTTAACTTCTGCTTGTGTAGCTGGATTACAAGCTTTGGAGACATACTTGCTGTTCAACAAAATTCATCCTACTTAAGAACCCTTACTCCTACTATGCCCAAGAATGAATTTAATCCTATAAAACACCTTCCACTTTTGGAGATACTCAGAAAGTTTCATTGTACAACATGAAGCCAAATATTTTGTCTATTTGTTCGGTTTCCATTTTGTACTTGAGCAGTTTTGTCTTAAAGCAAGATGAAATTGGAGTAGCAAGTATCATTCCAAAGTCTGTAACCCAAGAACATGAGCAAAATGGGACTTTGGCATTGTTTGAATTGTTCAGACTATTTTTGGGTATACACCTGGGCAATTCTAGATGCAGTCCAACAGGTGCTGGCTATTTCTCAATGTAATATCTGCTAATGGTTTTTTCTGTGTAGATGTTTTTGGAATTTATGAAGTGTTGTGTGTTCCAACCTGTTGTGTCAATCACATTTGCATGTGAAAGAAGATAACACGAGTTACTCAAAAATTTCCATTATGTAGTGATGAAAATTGATAACCACACATAGCTCCTATGTGATCCACCTAAAATAAAATAATCCAAGTAACAAGTGGGAATAGATGGCTATTTGTCACACTGGGGAAGTTGGTGCCTGTCCTGATTGTCTGCAATTGCCATAAATAAGTGTGGAGTTGTCTCTTCCTTTGGAACAGACTGGTTTGTAAGTGCTGTATTACATAGCAGAACCCGTGCAGGCCTAAGTTTGTCAACGTTTCTACTCTTGAACCTGCTAGCTTATCTTTCAGCATCTGAATCTACACTATCTTTACCTTTGCTTCAGAGATCAGCTCTCTACTGTGATAACTGATTCTTCCAATCTCCTAACCTAGTTTTGTAAAACTTGTAATTTTTGTGGTTCCTCTGGTCCTACTGGTCCATTGAAGTCTTCACAAAAAAAAAACTGCTTTTCTCTGAAATGTGTACTTGGAGATTACTTGAAGTGTATAATATGTGAAAATGTTTAAAAAAAAAAAAAAAAAAAAATTTAACTGTACAGTAACTTCTGGGCCACAAAGTGTGAATGCTGGATCTTTGTGTGGTCATATGAAGTGTGCAAATTCAGGAGTGATGTGATAGGTACTTATCTATGCAGCCCCCTGACATGAGAGCCTGCACTGAATGTCGATTGTAATGTGGTGGGTAGCCCACCAAAGCAGTGTAGTAGGGGCTCCCAAAAAAGGAAATGCTCTTGAGGAGGGGGAGGGGTGAAACACTTTGGGTACTTAAGGAAAAAGTGTAGTTCCTAAAAGCAGTTTTGAATAAGCACCATCTTGCATTTATTACAGGAGAAGCCCTCGGGTTGTATTTGATTACAAAAACCTGCCTTGCACAAAATCTGCATGTTTAAAAGCATCTTTCAAGCTAGTAATAAGTAAAGTTTCATTAATGATAGAATATGCACTGTAACCAATCAGTTTATCTAAAGGTGGTATTAGGATGATAAAAGAATTGTAATAAGTACGCAGTATGGGTATCTATAGAAAATGGGCATTTCTCCCTTGTACAGAAATTTGGCTGTAGTCAGGAGTGGAACCTTTATGTAACTGGGGGCTGCCAGTATGCAGCTGAGTCTGGATTGGATTCTGTTAGTAGTTGAGTGCAGCTCTACACTTCTATTCCAGCGTTAGAGCTATGATTTTACATCTTGCACTTGTAAATTTATTTCTTGTTACATGCTGTGTATGACTCAAGAAAGTGGGTATCATACGGTATTTTGTAATTTAATTTTTTCCCTTCAGTCTCTGTACATAAAACAATAAGTGGCTCTTAATTGTATATTCTGTTCTTGGAATCTTACCAGGATATTCTCATGGCACTTGGCATATTTTGGAAGATTTGGTGATGTGGAATAAACATGATCTCAGAAGTATGTTCTGTTTTCATAGAATCAACATCAAAGTGAGATTATTCATCTTTAAACCTTTTGTTCTTTAATCAGAATTTAAAGTTTTAAATTGCTATTTTCTGATTTAGTTTCCTGGATGTTCTGGTTCTAATTTCTAGACTTTGATTCCATTCTCAAAAGCAGTAACAGCTTCTGTCAGTCCTTCAGGTTTCCCAACCAAATCAGAAATTTCTGGATACTGTCAAACTTCAAGAACTGTAGCCTTTCTTTGCCTCCAGATTTTGTAGATTCCAGAATTTGTAGCTCCATCTCACCAGATGGAAGTAGAAAACTGCCGGATCAAACTGAAGGAAAATCTAATTAAATTCCAGTTATTAAAAATGTGAGTGAAAGATGAATCTGTGAGGTTCATTCTCAGCTTAATGCTGAATCTTTGGTTCTTCTGGTTCACTGCAAGTCCTTGGCCTTTTAATCTGTGTGACTGCCACCCCTTACTTGCCATCTGTCACTCTGAATTTTTGGTTCTAACTTTACACCATTTCCAAAGTACCTTTTACTTGGGTAACCCTTCACATTGTCGCAGAAATCCATTTGTTACAGTCTTGCCCATTCACTTAGAAACATAGAAAATGGGTGCAGAAGTAGGCCATTCAGCCCCTCGAGCCTGCACTGCCATTCAGTATGATCATGGCTGATCATCCAACTCAGAACCCTGTACCTGCTTTCTCTCAATACCCCCAATCCCTTTAGCCACAAGGGCCATATCTAACTTCCTTTTAAATATAGCCAATGAACCGGCCTCAACTGTGTCCTGTGGCAGAGAATTCCACAGATTCACCACTCTCTGTGTGAAGAAGTTTTTCCTCATCTCGGTCCTAAAAGGCTTCCCCTTTATCCTTAAACTGTGACCCCTCATTCTGGACTTCCCCAACATCGGAAACAATCTTCCTGCATCTAGCCTGTCCAATCCCTTTAGAATTTTATACATTTCAATAAGATCCCCCCTCAATCTTCTAAATTCCAGTGAGTATAAGCCCAGTCGATCCATTCTTTCTTCATACGAAAGTCCTGCCATCCCAGGAATCAATCTGGTGAACATTCTTTGTATTCCCTCAATGGCAAGAATGTCTTTCCTCAGATTAGGGGACCAAAACTGCACACAATACTCTAGATGCAGTCTCACCAAGGCCTTGTACAACTGCAGTAGAACCTCCCTGCTCCTGTACTCGAATCCTTTTGCTATGAATGCCAACATACCATTTGCCTTTTTCACCGCCTGCTGTACCTGCATGCCCACCTTCAATGACTGGTGTACAATGACACGCAGGTTTCGTTGCATCTCCCCTTTTCCTAATCGGCCACTGTTCAGATAATAATCTGTTTTCCTGTTCTTGCAACCAAAGTGGATAACCTCACATTTATCCACATTAAATTGCATCTGCCATGAATTTGCCCACTCACCTAACCTATCCAAGTCACCCTGCATCCTCTTAGCATCATCCTCATAGCTAACACCGCCGCCCAGCTTCGTGTCATCCACAGACTTGGAGATGCTGCATTTAATTCCCTCATCTAAATTATTAATATATATATTGTAAACAACTGGGGTCCCAGCACTGAGCCTTGCGGTACCCCACTAGTCACTGCCTGCCATTCTGAAAAGGTCCCGTTTACTCCCACTCTTTGCTTCCTGTCTGCCAACCAATTCTCTATCCACATCAATACCATACCCCAATACTTAATCCATTAATATCTGGTGGCTCCGTATTTCCAGTAATAATTTCTACCCTGCTATCTTAGTGCTTTTTGGTGGTCTTGGATACATTCATCATCTACGGAGTTAATAAGCAATGACACTGTGACACCAACATGACACAGCTTCTGTAAGTCTAAATAATGGCCGTGGTCAATGAATAAGATAATGGAGGAACATAGTGGATCAAGCAGTATCTGTGGAGGGAAATGGACAGTCAGCGTTACAGTTTAAAACCCTGCATATTCTGTCTGACCTACAGAGTTCCAACCTGTTTTTTTTTCCTCCCAAGTTCTAGCACCTGCAGTGTTGTTTCCATGGGCAATAGCTCTCCAACTACCACTTTAGTCTTTTCAAATGCTTGTGCTCAGGCACTGTCTAACACCACAAATCCATGCAGGCTCAACTGAGCTGGAAGTGTCCAAAGTCATTCAAGCCAAAGTGGTCTACAGGCCTCTTCCCTCTTCAATAGCCAAGTAACTAGTATAATTTTCCATTCCAATGAAATTGATTCCAAGTTGAGGGACATTGCCAATATCTTTATTGTTTAAATGTTCTTGCTTTTTATTAAGCTTAGGGGGGAAATAATTTTGTTCTTTGCAGATACTTTGGAAATTTGAATTTCTAGCACATTGTACATACAGTGGGATGTTTCAGATGCTGCCACGTGCCCAGAAACAAAGAAAAGTAATTACTAAGTTTGTCTGCCATGCCTCATGATCATTAATTAGCACCTCTTGGGACCCAAATTTGTTACCCCTTTGATGTACCAAATCCCACTGTACTGTCTCAAGAGCTGTAGAGCAGCGTCTGGTTTAAGGACCTGGAGAGATGAAATACCCTCCCTTGTAAAGAGCCTGCTGTGTTTTTCAGTAAGATCATGGCTGCTCTTCCAAGGATAACAATATTTGTTATCCGCACTTGGTGTTGTTCGTCCAAATGGTCAGCCTTGACTTGTCATAGCTTAACCAAATTCTCTTTTTTTGAATGAATGGTGTGTGGGGGGGGTGGTATTTGGCTCTGCTTTAAACTCTGTGGTCTAGTCATTGAATGCTGTAAGCAATTATCATTATCTCTTGTTTTATTACAGTTTGTTTCTGACATCAATAAACTAAATGCATGTTATGACGTACAAACCTCTCTTTATGAAGGCTTTTGGCCCGAAACATTGACTGTACTTTGCTATAAATGTGGCCTGGCCTACTAAGTTCCTCCAGCATTTTCTGTGTTGCTTGGATTTCTGCATCTGCAGATTTTTGTTTGTGATTGAATCTCTTTTTGCTTGATTTTTGCATTTGTCACTTTATCGACTAGCCACTTAAGGCCCTTTCCACGTGGGTGTAATCATGGTTTTGTTAAGTATTTTGTTTATGAAAGCCGCCTTGTCTATCTACGGAAAACACCTCCAAAGAGGGGAGGAACATAGCTTTGCTGCAGTAGCATGCAGTGCTGCATTTGCACCTCTTGAATGTTTCCTTGTCTAATCCATCCATATTGAAAATGGTGCTTTTATTGATCTGTGGTTGTGTTAGCCGTGATGCTCTTAAATGGCATTTGGAAAGTAACGCTGCTCATGATCTATTTTAAGCCAGTTATCCTGATGGTCATTGTTCTGGCCTGAGGTGCATTAACAAGCAGTAACAGGGTGAAATGCAACTGGAGTTGCACTTCAGTAGCAGCCCATCAAAAAATACAATGGACTTGGGAAAGGAGAGGGATAGAAACAAATCTCTTTTTGGAGTAGATAGGTGTCAGGGAATTCATAGTGTTAGGCCTGCTTCAGGCAGCTAATCTTGCAGCTAAGGCAATTGCATCAAAAAATGCTCATCAAAACTTAGTTCTAACTTTTTTCTTTTTTAGAGGTGGATGGGGGCATAATCAAGGTCTTGAGTTTAGTGTTATCCTAGTCGAGTGAAAAAATCATTTCACAAGATCACAAGACAGAGGAGCAGAAGCAGGCAATTTGGCCCATCGAGTCTGCTCAGCCACTCCACCATAAGCTAAACTTTTCTCCCATCTAGTTCCAATTTCTGGCTTTTTCCCCATATCCCTTGATACCCTGACTAATTAGATATTATCAATCTCCTCCTTGAACACCCTCAATGATCGGGCCTCCACAGCTGTATGTGGCAAATAATTCCATAAATCCACAACCCTCTGGCTAAAAAAAAATTCTCATCTGTTTTAAATGGGTACCCTCTGATTCTAAGACTGTGGTCCCTTGTCCTGAACTCTCCCTCCAAGGGAAACAGCCTTTCCACATCTACTCTGTCCAACCTTTTCAATATTCAAAATGTTTCTGAGATCCCCTCTCATTCTTCTATACTCTAATGAATACAGTCCAAGAGCCAACAAACACTCCTCATGTTAGCCCCTACATTCCAGGAATCAGCTTTGTAAATCTTCTCTGAACTCTCTCCAATATCAGTACATCCCTTCTAAGATAGGGGACCCAAAACTTGGTGTCTGAATTCTATAATTTGGAGAAATATATTCATTAGTTTAAAAATTTGGGTCCAGGAAATCTCTTCTCCCACCCCAACCCTTGGCTAATTGTATTAGCAAGTGTATAATTGTGTAGCAAGCAGTGGTGCCTGTGAAGCATAGTGCAAATCAGGGTTAACAGCTTCCTGTGGGCTTTTTCACTTAGTGCGGTTCCTGTTAGCAGTTTAGTTTTGAACATAGCAATATGGCGCGCTAAGTATGCCTGACTTTATTTTCTTAGTGGACTAGGAAACAGTGAGATTAGCACAGTAGCTACTTTGAGGTTATTGGTCAGAGAAGATGATTTGCACCAGATGTAACAAGACATCCTGCATTTAATTTTTCTACCTGATTTTGCCAAAGTGAAGTTTTTAATTCTGGGTCACAATACCTTTGATCATACTTCAAATAAATTATATGCTATCTCTGTGGCTGTCTTCCATTTTTATAAGCACTTAGTGAACCTCAAATATTTCATTTATAATTGCTTGGAAATTAATTTGAACTGTTGAGCTTGAAATGTTAGTCTGTGTTGTGTGCAGTTACCTGGAGGATAGTTAATTGAACAATCAAAATTGGTCTAGGCACTTCTGTTTGCCCGTTTGCTCTCTAATGAGGTCACAGTCACCAACTAGTTACTTCCCTGCTAGTAGATCATACCAAATAGCCACATCTCTACCAAGACTTGCAAAGAACTGCTCACAATTGCATAAGCGAAGTCTTACAGACCCTTGAGGAAAGGTGACTGCCTATTTAATTTCAGTGAAGTGGTCGTATCTCTGGCATTGAGACTGGTTGGATTCTCACAAGTGCACTTTGTACATAAAATATCACACTAAATGCCTGACCTTTAAAAGAAAAGGGTTCCTCCTGCTCAGTACATAGATTGTGGATGGAACATTAAAAGTATTTTCGCACGGACAGTGGATTGTGTCCTGGTAGCATCCACCCTTGAGTTGTAAACCCCAAATCGGGTGAAACAACAGCCATCTTTGGGGGCTTTCAATGCTCAGAGTACTGGAGTGAGGACTACATAGTCCTTGTCTCCTTTCCCTTCTGCATTGCCTCACTACTGTAGAAACTTCCAACAATGAAGGTACACAAGCATCATAATGAAAAATGCCATGGGCATCCATCAGTAACAGTAAGTAAACCACTCTATGACATGCACAAATAAATAACTGTTGTTCTTCCAAAATAAAGCATCAGGTGGCCAGCCGTTGCAATACTAAAAAGCTGGCCTGCATAGATTTAGACAACATTGGCCAAAGCAGTGAGGACATGATGCAAAAACTGTCCCCATGTAATTTGGTATTTCTTCAAGAGTATTTGCTTTGGTTGTGAGTATTAATCCTCTGTTCATGGATAAAGGTACACAAGTTCTGACACAAACTTTAACTTTTGATAATGTTTAGTGAAAAAAGAAACTTAAAGTGTTAATACAAGTTAATGATTTCTATTTTCATTTTGAGTCAACTTTGGTAGTTACAATGAGAAATAAACTTGAAAATGAAACATGACTTGCCCTTTCTGGGTCGCTTAGATTGAAACACAGGTGTGAGTTGTACTTGTGTATGTGTGATTTGTGGCATTGGTGTTGCTGGAGAAATCGGTCCATTTTGCCTTGGGATCAACCACTGTCAGTCGCTCTTAGAACAGTTGGTAGCAAAGTACCAGGCAGGGGCTCCAACAAAGGAAGTCCTATAGTTTCCACCATTTTCATGAAAATCCTGGACACCGTCTTTGCTCCTAAGGTAGGCTGTTGTAGACCCATGAATGAAACATCCAGACAGGTGCCCTATAATTTCTATGCCTGTAGTTTCCCCCAACTCCAACAGTTTTAATTTCCTCACATCTTATCTGGGAGAGTGTTGCGGAAGGAAATACTTTAAAGCTAATATCAGAATGTTTGACTTCCTATTATTGAAAGTGGGTTTTCTCTTTGGAACTAAAATTAGTTTTAAAATACAAGATTCAGGATGTAAAAAGGTTCAATTCTTCTTGATTTGTATTAAGGCATGATTATATTATTACTTGTAATTTCTTGCATTACTCAAACAATACAGCCCAGTGGATTGGATTCCGGCTCTGACCTGGCCAACTATCTTTTTGGATAGAAGTAATGTTGACTGGGAAATACTATATTTGAATACTTCATCACAAGTAGTAATTGGGCCCCTTGACTCATATTGAACTGATAGTTTTGAGTTGAACAATTTGTAATTGCATCCCAGGTGTAGAGTATTAAATAAAAGGATAATATAACAATTAACATACTGCTTTTACAGCCCAAGGCGCCAGAGTTCGGAGTTCAATTTCGAAGTTTGTATATCCTTCCCATGACTGCATGGGTTTTCTCCAGGTACTCTGGTTTCCTCCCACAGTCCAAAGACCTACTGGTTAGTAGGTTAATTGGTCATTTTAAATTGTCCAGTGATTAGTCAAGGGTTAAATTGGGTTTGCTAGGTGGCATTCTATCTCAATAAGCAAACAAATAGACTAAACTCTTTTCAAACTTGGTTTCTAAAGCTTAAAGTAAAATTCCCTTTTAAGTTGGGGCTTTATTAACTTGAGTAATCTTCCATTTTCCTGTTCATAGGGCCAAATTAAAAGTGTGCAGCTGATCACATTGTATTTAAGTCCTTAGGAAATTAGTTAAAATTAATTGAATCTGTTATCAATGGGGATGGGAGAGGTTCTGGAGGATTGGAGGGTAGTGACTGTTCCTTTATCCAAGAAAGGGAGTAGAGATGTCCCAGAAATTATGGACCAGTGAGTCTTAGCTCAATGGTTGGTAAGTTGATGGAGAAGATCCTGAGGAGTGGGATTTATGAATATTTGGAGAGGCATAATATGATTAGGAATATTCAGCATGGCTTTGTCAAGGGCAGGTCATGCCTTATGAGCCTGATTGAATTTTTTGAGGATGTGACTAAACACATTGATGAAGGAAGAGCAGTAGATGTAGTGTATATGGATTTCAGCAAGGCATTTGATAAGGTACCTCATGCAAGGCTTATTGAGAAAGTAAGGAGGCATGGGATCCAAGGGGACATTGCTTTGTGGATCCAGAACTGGCTTGCCCACAGAAGGCAAAGAGTGGTTGTAGATGGGTTATTTTCTGCATGGAGGTTGGTCACCAGTGGTGTGCCTCAGGAATCTGTTCTGGGACCCCTGCTCTTCGTGATTTTTATAAATGATCTGGATGAGGAATTGGAGGGATGGGTTAGTAAGATGACACAGAGGTTAGGGGTGTTGTGGATAGTGTGGAGGGCTGTCAGAAGTTACAGCAGGACATTGATAGGATGCAAAACTGGGCTGAGAAGTGGCAGATGGAGTTTAACCCAGATAAGTGTGAAGTGGTTTATTTTGGTAGGTCAAATATGATGGCAGAATATAGTATTAATGTTAAATCTCTTGGCAGTCTGGAGGATCAGAGGGATCCTGGGGTCTGAGTCCATAGGACACTTAAAGCTGCTACGTAGGTTGACTCTGTGGTAAAGAGTAGTTGACTCTATGGTGTATTGGCCTTCATCAATCGTGTAATTGAATTTAGGAGCTGAAAGGTAATGTTGCAGCTATATAGGACCCTGGTCAGACCCCACTTGCAGTACTGTGCTCAGTTCTGGTCACCTCACTACAGGAATGATGTGGAAGCCATAGAAAGTGTGCAGAGGAGATTTACAAGGATGTTTCCTGGATTGGGGGGCATGCCTCATGAGAATAGGTTGAGTGAACTCAGCCTTTTCTCCTTGGAGTGATGGAGGATGAGAGGTGACCTGATAGAGGTGTATAAGATTGAGAGGTATTGATTGTGTGAATAGTCAGAGGCTTTTTCCCAGGGCTGAAATGGTTACCACAAGAGGACACAGGTTTAAGGTGCTGGGGTGTAGGTACAGAGGAGGTAGAACATAACATAGAACAGTACAGGCCCTTCGGCCCACAATGTTGTGCCGTCCCTTAAACCCTGCCTCCCATATAACACCCCCACCTTAAATTCCCCAGTATACCTGTCTAGTAGTCTCTTAAATTTCACTAGTGTATCTGCCTCCACCACAGACTCAGGCAGTGCATTCCATGCACCAACCACTCTCTGAGTGGAAAAACCTTCCTCTAATATCCCCCTTGAACTTCCCATCCCCTTACCTTAAAGCCATGAACTCTTGTACTGAGCAGTGGTGCCCTGGGGAAGAGGTGCTGGCTGTCCACTCTATCAATTCCTCTTAATATCTTGTACACCTCTATCATGTCTCCCCTCATCCTCCTTCTCTCCAAAGAGTAAAGTCCTAGCTCTCTTAAACTCTGATCATAATGCATACTCACTAAATCAGGCAGCATCCTGGTAAATCTTTCCAATGCTTCCACATCCTTCCTATAGTGAGGTGACCAGAACTGGACACAGTACTCCCAAGTGTGGCCTAACCAGAGTTTTATAGAGCTGCATCATTACCTTGCGACTCTTAAATTCTATCTCTTGACTTGTGAAAGCTAACACACCATAAGCTTTCTTAACTACCCTATCTACCTATGAGGCAACTTTCAGGGATCTGTGGATATGTACCCCCAGATCCCTCTGCTTCTCCCCACTACCAAGTATCCTACCATTTACTTTGTACTCTGCTTTGGAGTTTGTTCTTCCAAAGTGTACCACCTCACACTTCTCCAGGTTGAACTCCATCTGCCACTTCTCAGCCCAATTCTGCATCCTATCAATGTCTCTCTGCAATCTTTGACAATCCTCTACACTATCCACACCACCACCAACCTTTGTTTTGTCAAGAGTAAGTTTTTTTAAACTTGAATGTTGAGAGCATGGAATGGGCTGCTGGCAACAGTGGTGGAGGCGGATAAGATGGGGTCTTTTAAGAGACTTTTGGATAGGTACATAGAGCTTGGGGAAAAATAGAGGGCTATAGGTGAGTCGAGTAGTTTCTAAGGTAGGGACATGTTTGGCACAAGTTTGTGGGCCGAAGGGCCTGTATTGTGCTGTAGGTTTTCTGTTGCTATGTTAAATTGATACTTATGTATTCAAAAAAAGTGTTTGATATTCTTATATTATTAAGCTCTTTAATAATTTTGTATGTTTTAAGATATTGCATCTCATTCTTGTAAACTCAGAATGGGTCTGACCTTTGATCTCTCCTTGATGGACCATTCCGTTTCTGTTCTCTGCATCCCAGGAGTCACTGATAAACTGTTTCTCATTGTTTTTTGAGTAGGGACCCCACTTTGTAGCAATACTCCAGGTACAGCCTCATCCACAAAAACTTCCCTCTTTGCAATTCACCGACTAAAACTGGATTACTATTCTGGGACAGAAATGGTCAAGATAGGTGGAAGTGTTTGAAACATCCAAATGAAATCATGGTTGAGTGTTGGATGGGTGCTGCATGGGAAGTTTTACCCCTGTTCATCTTGACTTGTGCATTTTACCCTCAGTTTTGCTTTCCTCATTGATTGAATTGACCTATTTCTTGCATCCTGCACATACATGAGGAAAAATCTTTTAAGTGATGTCTCTGTCTGAATGTGCATTGTGCAATTTATAGTAATTTGTAAAATGGTATGTACAGTAAGATCTACAACTGAACAGTCAATATAGCTTAGAAATGCAATCGTCAGCATGTATTAATCTGTCTGATGGCCTGTTGGAAGAAGCAGTTCCGGAGCCTGTTGGTCCTGGCTTTTATGCTGCGGTACGGTTTCCCAGGTTGTAGCAGCTGGAACAGTTTGTGGTTCGGGTGACTCGGGTCCCCAATGATCCTTTTTATGCACCTGTCTCTGTAAATGTCCTGAATAGTGGGAAGTTCACTCAAAAGACTCGAGGGCTGGTGGTGCGTATGGGTTCCACTTGCATGAAGCATATCAATGTAAATTGGTCTGATTGATCTTTAAGCTTGGGTCTGTTCCGTTTCTGCCCTGGTTTATGTGCTGACTGTATGGATTGCTCCTAAAAGGTATGGACCTGTCCGCTAATCAGGATGAAGAAAGTGACCAAGAAACCTTTCAGCTAGAAATCAACAAAGAAACTAAGAAATGTGCTTTCCGGACCTGTACTGGAAAATATTGGACACTGACTTCGAATGGAGGGGTACAGTCTACTGCCTCTACAAAGTAAGTGTACAGATTAGTGTAATATTTGATGATTTCAGGATGGACCTTAGAATATTTATGAATTTTTAATTTACATTTTGAAACTATGTATTATTTGGAAACATTCAGCACTTAATTAGAGCTGCTAAACAAGCTAGTCATTACAGCATGAGAATGCTGCTTCATTCAAGTTGTAAGCTTCCTGCACAATCACAGCTTGAGATCTTAGGTTTTCAAGTTGGGTGGGTTAGTGCAAGTACAGCTTGCGAAAGTGGTGGTTTTCAGATTCGGGTTCATTTATCACAAGCACATTGGAACAAACAGTGAAAACTGCCATTTGTGTTATTAACCAAAACAATCAAAGGGTGTGCTGGGGGCAGCCTGCAAGTGTTGCCTCACACTGCAGTGCCATCGTAGCATGCTCACAATTTTCAGCAGAACAATGCAAGTCCCCTTTTCTCCTGCCTACCCAGACACTCGCACAGATAGGCCTCAACCTCAAGACAGACAGCCTCCAGGCCTCAACTCCCAGTTCCTGTCCTGGATTCAGACTCGGACATCAGGCCTCCCAACTTCCAGACCCCCACAGCCCAATCGACTTCCAACTCTCTGACTTCAGCCTTCGGTATCAGCCTCAGGAATTTAAACTCCAGGCCTTGGGCTTCCAGTCTTGGAATTCCCTCTCCTGGAAAGGTCATATTTGACCAGGCTGGTAGATATCAGGATTCAAATTGAGGTTCACCTACTTCAGGCTTTGACAACATGGACCTCTGATCCCTGGACTTGCAAGCCTGGGGGCACGGGGGGGTGGGGGGGGTGGTTTCCTGTCCTGGGGATGTCAAATCAGCCCTGTTCCCTGAGGCTCACCCATCTGACATCTGTCCACAGGGATCGCTGGCCTTCTACTGGTAAGTGCTTCAACCAGGAATCTGGCTCCTACCTCTATTTACTGCCCTTAACCTGACCCCCTCATTTGTCCCGAACTCCCCATGTTCCTAAAACCATCCCTAAGGACTGTTAAACACCTAGGTCTGAAGTACGACATGGGAGATGCTTTGACATGTTTTCAAAAGTTCAGAGTGGTGGGTTCCTTCTGTAACGAGCAACTTTGGCTTTCTAGAATTTCCCTACCCAAACCAAAACTGGAGGAATGTTCAATCTTCACCATCTGCCCCTAAATTCACAAACACTTGTGATCTTTAAATTTGAAACTGCTGCTTTGGTTTCCACTATTTGCAGATTTGGTTGATTTTTGTGATCCTTCCATAGCCACTTGGCCATCTTAGTGGGGCGTCTTAGTGCTTGTGCCATTAAGTACTCCATAATATTGAAATTGAGCTTTGAAGGGACAGTCTTCTGAATGGATAGTATACAGCCAAGTTAGTCTAATTAGGGGAAATGCTGTTAAGCATTTATTGACCACCTGTTTCTGAGTTTTGGTTTAAGTGTTCATCCTTGTGGTATAAAGTTTTATAATGTTTTGTATTGATGTTAATATGATGATCTATGTTAATGATTAACTATGTTAATATTTGCCAGTAACATCCCTCTAAATGAGCTTGCACTGGCTTGATCTCCCCCAGAAACAAAACCTGCAATGGATTGCGATTTCCCCCCCCCCCCCCCCCCCCCGCTCAGTTCTATAAATGGCTGCAATATGTTGAAGTAAATATCCCTTTATTGTGCTATTGCATTTGATTCAAAAACGACAAGCATTCTCAATTGGTTCCTGATAAATTCTTAAAAATTGAGAGATGTATTAAAATTGAATGCCTACTGAAAGAAAAGGTTGGGGTTGTTAGAGGCGAGCAGTAATGGTGCTGTGCTGCTGTGTTTAGATTCAGTGCTACTGTGTGTATGTGGGCTGTTCTACCCACTAATTCAATAGAAACAGCAACTTCTTACAAGGAAGAAATGACTGTTTACCTGCATTTTTAACCTATTGTAACCCTTTGGCCTTTGTATCTGTTTAAAGTTCTCTGCCCATTAATCAGTGTCGTCTCCCATCCAGTCTCAATATAACCCTACAATAGTTCAATTGCCAGAGTATACACTGTTGCTATGCAGTGACTTAAACTGCAGACATATTCCAAGAAGTCATGATTTGTTGATTTTTGTTTTCCAGAAGTGACAATTGTTACTTCCAAATAGAGTGGCACGAAAGGAGAATTGTTCTGAAGGCTGCCAATGGCAAATATGTGGCTGCAAAAAAGAATGGGCAGCTTTGTGCCAGCATAGAAACACCAAGTAAGTTCCTGTAAATGCACTCGTGCAAGTTGCTGTAACCCCACTTCTCCTTTCCAGGTAGGAGAGGTGGAAAATGAATTGTACTGCTCTTAAGTATTATTGCTTTGTGATCTAAGTTTGGTTTTTGAGCTATTTGGTCTGGAACATGACGTACCTGAGCCTGACTTGTATCCCTTGTGCTCTGAAGAGGTGCTGAAACCTCTGGAATTGGTGACAACCACCTATGAAATACTGAAGTATTCTTTTTCTTCCTTCTACCCTAATTTCAAGCGGAGACTGAAGAGTTTGTAATGAAACTCATCAACAGGCCTATAATAGTTCTTCGTGGAGAGCATGGCTTTATTGGCTGTCGGAAAGTGACTGGAACCCTAGACTCTAACAGATCTTCATATGATGTCTTCCATCTGGAGCTTAATGATGGAGCTTACAACCTTAAAGGTAAATACTAGCACTTGTTTATTCTTTGCTTTCTTCCCACAGGACGTTTTCAAAATACTTGTATCCCTTCCTGTGACCAAACAGTAACATGGATTATTTTAGCATGATAGCTGTTATAGTAGAAATACTTTCATTGTTTCAGTTATATTGCTAACATGAGTAGCCTTTCTACTTGTGTTACATCTTGTGTTGAGTGTTTTGCTCTGCTCAGCCTTCAGTGTGATTTTTGTTTCGAGCAGTGGGCAGCATCCGGAGGTGCGGCACACCTCGCTACTTTCCCTTTCAATGTTTGCTCTCCAGTTTCCAGAGTCACCTCTGAACATAACATGTTTAGTAGTACTCCCAGAGGTTTAATAACAAATTGCTTGCCTGTGCTTTGCTCTCCAGGCTTTCTTTCCATTTACTTACGGCTAGAAACCAAAGTTAACCCTTGTAGTAATAGTCTGGATCTGAAATTGTGACATTATATAAATAAAGTCTGTGCCAGAATTGAACTTGCAGCTGTAACATTTGATGTATGCATTAGAAAATCTTGAAGTACAAATTTTCTCTGTCTGGCTCTTAGACAATACTGTATTTCTTTGCAGATTCTACTGGAAAGTACTGGATGGTTGGAAGTGATTCCTCTGTTACCAGCAGCAGTGATAAACCTGTGGATTTCTTGTTTGAATTCTGTGATTACAACAAGGTTGCAATTAAAATAGATGGGAAGTATTTAAAGGGGGACCATGCAGGTGTGCTCAAGGCATCTGCTGATGCCATTGACTCCTCAACTCTGTGGGAGTATTAAATGCACTTTATGTGGCTTCCCAGCATCCATTTCTTGCCGTATCCTACCATGGGCTGCGATGCCTGCCCTTCTTTCACATCATATTGCAACCATTTTTTAAAGAGAAATTTTGTATATTCATCTTGGCTGTAGCTGCTATTAAAGATCTTTCCTAGATCTGTGCAGGGCATTTAAATTATACTCTGTGACAGTCCCTTTAGCATTCCTTTAGTGAGTTTTTTTCTGGACACTGTAACATTGGCAAAGTTACGGTTAAGACTTGATGTGCCTTTGCCACCTTACAGCTGCACTACTGCCAGATGCCCTGGTATTGCAAGCTACATTTGCCATTGTTTTGGTTATGCCAGGCTGGGGGCTTGAGACCACTTGCAGCCTCCCCTTGCAGAAGGAGGGGAGAGTTCAGCTCCCCGTGCTGACTATATACAAGATTTTGCTGGGCACGAAGCTGTGAAGGAATAGCTAAATTATCTCATCCTCTCTGCAGAAGGCAGTTTGATTCTCCAACTGTGCTCATTCTCAATTGCCTGAGCAATTTTGTTGCATGCAGTAGTTAAAAAGCTATCAGTTTATGCAGACCCAACAGTTGCTGTGGTAATTGAAAAATCTAGCCATAATTTATCCACAGAATCTAGAAATGCTCAAGAATCAGGCTCCTAAGAGAATGATGTAGGAAACAATACTTCCTAGTAGACAGACACCTGAAAATGTCAACCTCAAATTCATGACTATGGAATGACATAAGCTGGTCTTGTGTTGTACATTTCTATTGTTTTTCCATGCTGTAGATCAAAAAGTTACTTCCATGATGAATAATTGTAGTATGAGGAAGATGCCATAAGTTGGTAATTGTGACCATCTTAGTCATCTGGCCATCTCATTTTATTTCAACCTTGCATTTAAGCATCTGTGCCTCTTTACTGCCATCTTTAATACTTGTCAATCCCTTAGTATGGCTACTGGACTATTGTAGATGAGGGCTATTGCTAAAATTGGAATGATTAAAAAAAAAATAATTCTTGAACTGGAAAATTTAGCAGAGCTTCCTCTGATTCTACCTAATTTTCTATGGCTCAATAGTGAACTGGATAACCCAGAAGGTATGCTAACCATCTCAGTTGAGTCCCCACCCCACCTCCAAAAGTAAAGACCAAAGTCAGTGTCTCAAATTCTGGTTCTAGCTGAAAGATGGACAGGCATTTGGACCATAACCACTGCTTTATTGATCCACGGTAGGATCATCTTAATGCAATGTTGCCATGTACTTTATGGAGACTGCATGTGGTCTTGTAACTTGTTGTGGAGGGATATATTGCCAAACCCTGCTTCTCTGTAATGTGAAACCTTTGTATATTATTCTCAAAAGCAAATTCAACTGGAATAATGATAGCCAAGAATATTGCAAATGCTATAACCTTACAACTTGTGGTATCTTAAATTCACTTTTTTAAAAAAAGCGCTATTTGGTCCATTAGTCTTGTGTAAATTACAGTATACAATTGGGAATCACTGGTATCGATGTCAACATCAAATTTAAACTTGGCCACCAACAGATGTTAGGACATAAGATTTCACCTTTAATGTCAAGTTCCATATACATGTGTCTTGTAGAATTAACACCGTACTTTAAACTTTCCATTCAATCAATCATTTGTATAACTTGGAATGTCATGTCAAATAAAACAATGTTGCATATGCCAAAGTCTGTGTATGCAAATTTGTTGAAATTATAAGTACAACTGGGCCATTTGCACATGGGCCTTTGGCACAGGGGCACATCTTTGGGGTGGGTATACAGTAGTGCAGGAAAAAGTAACTCAGCCCAATAGGAAGAAGTTTTCCGTAACTATTCCACAAATAGTATTTGAATTGTTTTCCTTCACATCAAAAAAGTAGAGAAAATAACTGCCTCCTTGCTAAGAACTAAAGGCACTCATTGGCTTTTTAAACAATGCGTTAAAAATATTTTGGTTTGAATTGTGTAGACTTGGGCCTTTATCTTTTTCCACTGTTTAATTTTGAGCTCTGTTGCAATCAAAACTATTCGTGGGCAAACCTTAACCATGCACGAAGCATCATAAATTCCATTATACCCTTGATTGCATTACTGACAGAAATCCTAAATTGGTTGAGGAAAAACTGCCTGTAATCCATGGGGGTTATAAATCATTTGGGGAAGTTTAATTTGAAAGCTGGAGATGATCTGCAGTAATTCCAGAATACATTCCTCAGCTGAATGGGGAAAATAAAGGTAAAATAAAGTTTTGGCTAAAGTTGTTTTAACTTTAATTAAACACCTATCTTACAGAACTAAATGCATCTTGACATTTTTACAATTATTTTCATAGAAACTATAGTCGGCCTTTAATCCAGTGGAAAATATCTTCATGAAACTTGTAGCCATGTTGGTCTAAGTTAATACATTTTAGAAATTGCATTGAATAGACTATTACAGGCACGCTCTCAAAAGGAAATGGGGGACAACAAATAATCACTTCAGTAAGAGCTGGAGGAGTGGAGGGGATTAAAGTAGAAAACTGGATATTTGATAATCCGAAGGGAAGGAGCGAAAAGGAACTGACAAGTGAATACAGGCTTCCCCGCTATCCGAAGGTAGAGCGTTCCTATGAAACCGTCTGTAAGCCGAAATGTCAAAAAGCGAAGAAGCAATGACCATTGGGAAAAATTTTTGAGCGTTCCCAGACCCAAAAAATAACCTACCAAATCATACCAAATAGCACATAAAACCTAAAATAACTCGAACATGTAGTAAAAGCAGGAATGATATGATAAATATAGAGCCTATATAAAGTAGAAAATATTGTATGTACGGTGTAGCTTCACTCATCAGAATTGGGAAGACAGCAAGCCAGAATCGATTTGGAGGAAAAAAAATTGGCACGTATACGCCTACGCATGTACACGCACGTGCAAACGACTGCCCACACAAAGCGTCACGGTCATGGTAGTCTTTCTCGGGTAAACACGTATAAAGCGGGCGTCTTTTTTTCGTAAAAACGAAAATCTTGTTTAGTTAGCGAAAACAGGTACTAATGTAGGTCTTTCGTGACAGCGAGCTGTCATAAAGCGAATGTCCGAAAAATGGGGGCCATCTGTATCAAGGTCTCTTGGCTTTAACAGTAGGGGACTAGTGGGGCAGATTAAGACTGGGATTAGTGTTTAAGAAAATCAAAGCAGATAAGACTCTTGACTCACTTTCAGGGACTCCACAACTCATTTTCAGTACAGTCGGCCCTCCTCATCTGTGGACGATTGGCCCTGCCCCGATGAAAGCTACAATTATTACAAGCAAAGCAGTGGTTTAATTATTGAAATACATTCATTTTCTTAAGTGTTCTATTTGCATAGAAAAGTAAAAATATATACTATATACAAAGACAAACAGGCTAAATAATACTGGATGTACCTGTTCCGACTTAAAGACGGACTCAGAAACGGTACTCGTTCATAACCTGGGGACTGCCTGTACTTCTAAATCATCTCTAGATTACTTATAATACCTAATGCTATGTAAATAGTTGTTATACTGTATTTGGGGAATAATGACAAGAAAAAGTAGTCTATACGTGCTCAAACAATGAGTGCTGGAAAGAGAACTTCCCGGTTTTCCAGATCCGCGGTTGGTGGAATCCGCAGATGAGGGCCGACTGTACTTATTTTGTATTTGCACAGTTTGTCATTGGTTGTCTCAGTTTGTGTGGTTTCTATTGTATTTTGTTCTATCGTGAATTCCTGCAAGAAAGCAAATCTCAGGGTAGTACATGGTGGCATGTACGCATGTATTTTGATGATAAGCTTACTGAAACTTTTAGATAAATGGTTGATCATTTGATGCAATGTGATGCAGGCTGACAAGAGTTTAAAGGTATCCTCTTTCAAGAACTAGAAACAGGATGGTGTCAGGGTGGGTGTATTCCATTTGAGGAATAACTGCAAATGAGGACGTAGAGAAAGTTCACTTAGGAAAACTAGGCTGGATTTAAGAGTAAATTGTTCGAGTTTGTGGTAACAGCACGGAAAAGTGGTATAGAAAATTCTGTATAAAGGATGTAATTACAAATTGGTCCTTGAGCAATTTCATGCAGGTTTAGTGCCAGGACCACTGACTAAAATTAATAACCCAGCTTTGGAGTTGCAAGATAGACTTGAAATTTACACATGGGAACTAAAAGCAAGACGGGTCTAATGGGTGGGTGCATTGAAGGTAAGTCAATACAGAAGAGCACAAGGGTATGTATGAACCAGTGAGGGAATACTAAGACCATGAGACATAGCAGCAGAATTAGGCCATTTGGCCCGTCAAGTCTGCACTGCCGTTCAATCATGGCAGATCCTTTTTTCCCCCCTCAGCCCCACTTCCCAGCCATCTCCCTGTAACCTTTGATGCCGTGTCCAATCGAGAACCTATGAAGCTCTGCCTTAAACACACCCGAATGACCTGGTGTCCACAGCTGCCTATGGTAATAAATTCCACAAATTCACCACCCTCTGGCTAAAGAAATTTCTCCACATCTGTTTTAAATGGACACCCCTCTATCCCTCTCGTCCTTAGACTCTCCCACTATGGGAAACTTCCTTTCCACATCTACACTGTCTAAGCCTTTCTATATCCAAAAGGATTCAAGGAGATCCCCACTTGTCCTTCTAAATTCAAGCGGGTACAGACTGAGCTATCAAACGTTCTTTATGATGACCCTTTCATTCCTGGAATCATCCTTGTGAACCTCTTCTGAACCCTCTCTAATGCTAGCACATCTTTTATTAGATGAGACTAAAATTGTTCACAATACTTGAGGCCTCACCAGTGCCTTATCCCTGCTCTTATATTCTGGACCTCTGGAAATGAATGTTAACATTGCATTTGCCTTCCTCACCACCGCCTCTACCTGCAAATTAACCTTCAGGCAGTTCCGCACAAGAACTCTCAAGTCCCTTTGCATCTCAGATATTTGGATTTTCTGCCCATCTAGAAAATAGTCTCACATTTATTTCTACCACCAAAGTGCATGGCCATGCATTTTCCAACATTTGCCACTTTCTTGCCCATTCTCATAATCTGTCAAAGTCCTTCTGCAGCCTACCTGTTTCCTCAATGTTACCTGCCCCTCCTCTAATCTTTATATAATAACATATAACAATCACAGCATGGAAACAGGCCATTCCGGCCCTCCTAGTCCGTGCCGAACTCTTAATCTCACCTAGTCCCACCTACCCGCACTCAGCCCATAACCCTCCACTCCTTTCCTGTCTATATACCTATCCAATTTTACCTTAAATGACACAACTGAACTGGCCTCTACTACTTCTACAGGAAGCTCATTCCACACAGCTATCACTGTCTGAGTAAAGAAATACCCCCTCGTGTTTCCCTTAAACTTTTGCCCCCTAACTCTCAAATCATGTCCTCTCGTTTGAATCTCCCCTACTCTCAATGGAAACAGCCTATTCACGTCAACTCTATCTATCCCTCTCAACATTTTAAATACCTCGATCAAATCCCCCCTCAACCTTCTACGCTCCAATGAATAGAGACCTAACTTGTTCAACCTTTCTCTGTAACTTAAGTGCTGAAACCCAGGTAACATCCTAGTAAATCGTCTCTGCACTCTCTCTAACTTATTGATATCTTTCCTATAATTCGGTGACCAGAACTGTACACAATATTCCAAATTTGGCCTTACCAATGCCTTGTACAATTTTAACATTACATCCCAACTTCTGTACTCAATGCTCTGATTTATAAAGGCCAGCGTTCCAAAAGCCTTCTTCACCACCCTATCTACATGAGACTCCACCTTCAGGGAACTATGCACTGTTATTCCTAGATCTTTTTTATCATTTGCAAACTTGGCAACAAAAGCCATCTATTCCATCATCTAAATCATTGATAAACAGCATAAAAATAAATGGTCCCAACACCACTACTCACTGGCAGCCAACCAGAAAAGGATCCTTTTATTCCCACTTGCAGCCTCCTACTGAACAGCCAATACTCCAACCATGCCAGTAATGCCATGGGCTCCAACTTGATAAGCAGGATCCTTGTGTGTGGCACCTTGCCAAAAGCCTTCTGAAAGTCCAAACATACAACAAATGCTTTGTTTTCCCTCTCTGACCTGAGGTCCATAATGAGTGCGAAAGCTATGAAGGTGAGTAGAATGTTTCTCTTTAAAACAAATCTTCGGTATAAGATGAAAAATTTCATCACAATTTTATTCTGATGTTAGCAGTGCGTGAAAGCTTTAAGACCATAAGACATGGGAGCAGAATTAGGTCATTTGGCCCATCGAGTTTGCTCTGATTAAGGGTATACAACTTCCAGAGAAGTGGAATTTCATGTTTGTCTATATTGGAGCAGTTTTGTTTTTTTTTACCCTTTAGAGCAGAGAAAGCTAAAAGATGTTTATTATTTGAATGTGATTAATCAACAGCCCTAAACAAGATTAACAAACACAAGTTACTGTTGTATTTAAATCACTCATGTTAACATACAGGGAACAATTTGCCCTGTATCACTGGGTCAGCAGCAAGTTATCCACTTTTTGTAGATTCCCTCAATGCTAAACCTTAGTAGTAAGTGCCTGAACCAGGGTACAGATGCCAGAAAACTTCTATCAACAAATGCTCATTATCTATGTCTGTTCTTAAGTTTGCCAAAAGCAATGTTGAGCATTCAAAACTTGTTAAAAGGTTAACTTGTTATAACTTGATTCTATTGCAGCTTTCAAAATAGATGTTGTAAATAGTTGGAGAAACTAATAAAAGGGTTTGGGGGCCAGAGAGCAAGATTGAGACAGATGGATTGTTCTTCTGAAGAGCTGGACCAGACCAGAGGTGAAAAGTAGCCTTATCCTATCAAATATCTCTCCATGCTTGAAGGTTAACACTGAACAAATTTCCCAACAGAATTCATGATGTTTTAAATAGTTTTAGAGTTTGAGCATTGTTCAGTTCAACAAGTACACACATTCAGCTCTTGATCGCTTCAGCCTATTGGTCAACACCAACTTTATCAGGTTGCATTTGCCCTTCACTAAAATTAAATGTAAATTTTCTGTACTTCATAGACTCAACAGCCCTTCCAAAACAGCTCTGCAGTCAAAATTTGATAAACCCTTGTTCAATAAAATTGTACAAGATATTTTTTAAGTATTTCTCAAATCTCATTGTATTTTATTTTGAAATACTGCTAACACAAGGTTACTAAATTGGCATAGCAGTTAATTACTGGATTAACTGTCCACCCACCAGAGTTTGAATCTCATTGTAGTCTTCACTCTAACCAAAGAACTAGAATTCTGGAAATGAGGTGAGAGTAAATGCACTGTGATAGTTCAGCAAGGACCCTGGTAAAACTGAAGTGAATGGACATCAAAGAGATCGCTCTCCAATAGTTAGAGTTGCACCTTCCACAAGGGAAGGTGGTTGCGGTTGTTAGAAGCCGCTCAGCCCAGCCCCGGGACATCACTGCAGGAGTTGCTTGTATCCAAAGCCTGACCATTCTGCTGAATGATGGAAGGAAAGTAAGTTTATCATCAAAGTACATCTGTCACCATACACAACCCAAAGTTGATTTTCTTTCTTGTGGGCATACTCTAAATCCATATCCATAATAGAATCAATGAAAGACCACACCAACAGAGTGAACAACCAGTACATGCAAATATAAAAAATTAACAATAATAATAAATATTGTGAATGTGAGATGAGTCCTTGAAAATGAGTCGATTGGTTGTGGGAGCATTACAATGATGGGGCAAGTGAAGTTATCACCTTTGGTTCAAGTGCCTGATGATTGAGGGGTAATAACTGCTCCTGAACGTGGTGGTGTGAGTCCTGAAGCTCCTGTACATCCTGAAGGCAGCACTGAGAAAAGAGAATGATGGGGGTCCCTGATAATGGATGCTGATTTCTTGCAGCACTACTCCATGTAGATGTGCTCATTTGTGGGGAGGGCTGTGCATGTAAAGGGCTGGGTTAAATTCACTTTTTTTTTGTAGGATTTTCTGTTCAAGAGCATAGGTGTTTCCATACTGGGAAGTGATGCTGCCTGTCAATATACTCTCCACTACATATCTGTAGAAGTTTAGATACCTGTATCTGTACAATTAGATACCTTGCAGAATGTTTATTAACTTCCAATGAAGTAGAAGTGCTTCATTCTATTTGCACTTGCAGGCTGGGCCCAGAGCAAGTCCCCTGAAATGATAACACCAAAGAATTTAAAGTTGCTGACACTCCACCTCTGGTCCCCCATTAAGGACTGGATCATGGACCTCAGGTTTCTGCCTCCTGAAGTAAATAATCAACTCTGGTTTTGCTGACATTGAGCAAGAGGAGTTTGTAGGGATGTTTGGGAGGAGGTATCATGACCTACCCTTGGCATTCAATAACATTATGGTAACTAATGCTACAGCAATCAGTATCTTGTGGATCACCATTAACAAAACTAATAGGATCTGCCACAAATGTCTTGGTTACAAAGGGAAGTCAGACAGTTATTACTATGTGGCAAAGGCCTTATTTGCTAATATCCCCAAACATTTTCCACCATCTCCAAGGGAGAAGTCAGGATTGTGATGAGATATTCTCCATTTGCCTGGATGAATGCAGCTCAACAACAAGCTTGACACCCAGTAAAAAAAAATAACTCACATCCAGCAATTTTCTTCAGGACCTGCAAATCCTGGCGGTATAAGAAAAGAGGAACAGGCCACACAAGCCTGCTCACCATGTAATATGATAGGGTATCGTCTCATCTATACCAGCTTCCCATAATACTCAATTTCCCAGAAAAATCTTGCAAAATCTTATCTATTGTGCTCAATTTAGTCAGCAATAGATTTCCAAACAGCACCTGAGGAAAGATGAGAGACTAGCAGTCTGCAGTGCTGAAAATGTTCTGGCTGGTTGAGAAGCAAAGGAAAAAAAAACAAAAATCACTGAAGCACAGAAATGAATTTGCAGTGTTGCAAAACTTGGAGGTGGCTACGGAAGCAAAGATCAAAAATCAATGGTGCAAAGTAATTTGAACAATATTATACACTTAGCTTTGATTGCAAATTGGTTTAATTAAAATTTCCTTTATTTAGGCCATTCTGTATGAATTAGATTTTATTTCATATTTTGTAGTTCTTAATGCCAAGCTCTTAATGGAATCCATATAGAGAAAATAAACTTAACCATTTTTTCAAACTGAGAGCTCACAGTGTGTAGAACTAGAGATAAAAACTACTGGCTTACAAGCTTCTCATTACCCATTTGTGTTTATATAGTAAATTTATTCAGCACAATAGTAGGAACATGAAGTTATCGAACTGCAGTGGAAGGCTTGCTTCATCCCGAAGGATGGCCTGGCTATTTGAGAGACCATCTGGTGTGTTGAAAGACCTGTTGTTCACTTGATGCAGCAAACCATCGCTGCTTAACACTGATGGAAACAACACCGAACGTGGGCACTTCTGACCACAAAGCATACCACAGATGAAGCGTGGGTGCAGAGCGGGGTTACAAGTGCGTTTATGGAAATGGGGTACTAAACTCCTTATACCGACTATCTTGATGGCAAATGTGCAGTCTCTGCTGAATAAAATCGATGATCTCAGAGGCAGGGTGCTGAAGCAGAGGGATATTAGGACCACGTGTGTCCTTTGTTTCGGGGAATTCTGGTTATTCATTTCCATACTGGATGCAGCGATTCAGATCGACGGGTTTACTACACACCGTCAGGATAGATCTATAGAGTCTTCTCAAAAGCAGAGGTGGAAGAGTACGCCTCATGATCAACTCTTCTTGCTGCACAAATATATCAATGCTGTCCCAATTTTGCTCACCAGACCTGGAATATCTCGCAGTTAAGCGCCATCCTTTTTACCTACCATGGGAGTTTTGCAAGACATTACTTCCTACAAAGCGAAACCCAATAGCATGAAGGGCAGCGATGCTTCACTACCAGATGAACCACAATGTCTTCTATGCACGCTTTGAAAGCAAGAACACAACTAACCCTCACAAGCCGGAAGGTCCAAATGGAGTACCTGGTAAGGCTCTGAAAACCTGTGCCAACCAATTAGCAGGAGTATTTAAGGACATTTTCAACCTCTCACTGCTACGGGTGGAAGTTCCCACTTGCTTCAAAAAGGCAACAATAATACGAGTGCCTAAGAGGAATAATGTGAACTGCCTTAATGACTATCACCTGGTAGCACTCACATTTACAGTGATGAAGTGCTTTGAGAGGTTGGTCATGACTAGACTGAGCTCCCACTTTAAGAACCTGGACCCATTGCAATTTGCCTATTGCCACAATAGATCGATGGCAGATATAATCTCAGTGGCTCTCCACACGGCTTCAGACCACCAGGACAACACAAACACCCTACGTCAGGATGCTGTTCGTTGACTATAGCTCAGCATTTAATACCATCATTCCCACAATCCTGACTGAGAAGTTGCAGAACCTGGGCCTTTGTATCTCCCTCTGCAATTGGATCCTTGACTTCCTAACCAGAAGATCACAATCTCTGCGGATTGGTGATAACATATCCTCCTCGCTGACGATCAACACTGGCGCACCTCAGGGGTGTGTGCTGAGCCCATTGCTCTACTCTCCATATGCACATGACTTTGTGGTTAGGCACAGCTCAAATACCATCTATAAATTTGCTGTTGGTAGAATCTCAGGTGGTGAGGAGAGGGCGTACAGGAGTGAGATATGCCAGCTAGTGGAGTGGTGCCACAGCAATAACCTGACCCTCAGCGTCAGTAAGACGAAGGAACACATACCAATCCTCACAGGGATCAGAAGTGCAGACACTGAGCAGTTTCACGTTCCTGGTTGTCAAGATCTCTGAGGATCTAACCTGGTCCCAACATACCGATGTAGTTATAAAGAAGGCAAGACGGTGGCTATACTTCATTAGGAGTTTGAAGAGATTTGGCATGTCAACAAATACACTCAAAAATTTCTATAGTTGTAACGTGGAAAGCATTCTGACAGGCTGCATCACCGTCTGGTATGGGGGGGCGGCTACTGCACAGGACCAACAGAAGCTGTAGAGGGTTGTAAATTTAGTCAGCTCCATCTTGGGTACTAGCCTACAAAGTAGCCAGGACATCTTCAGGGAGCGGTGTCTCAGAAAGGCAGCGTCCATTATTAAGGACCTCCAGCACCCAGGGCATGTCCTTTTCTCACTGTTACCATCAGATAGGAGGTACAGAAGCCTCAGGGATTCAGGAACAGTTTCTTCCCCTCTGCCATTCGATTCCTAAATGGACATTGAACCCCTGGACACTACCTCACTTTAAAAAAGAAACCAGTATTTTTATTTTTTGCACAGTTTTTGATCTATTCAATATATGTATACTGTAATTGATTTACTTATTTTTTTATATTTTTCTCTGTATTATGTATTGCATTGAACTGCTGCTGCAAAGTTAAAAAATGTCGCATCACATGCCAGTGATAATAAACCTGATTCTGACTCTGGGGAGCAAGTCCTCTGAAGAGTTAAACCATCACATTAGGTCTTGCTTGCTCTCCAATTCCTCATGTTTCAGAAGATATTATAACTAAGATTTAACAGTTTTCCTCTGGTGGAGTTAAAAGTAATGTAATCAGTTGAATGTACATAATTATGCAAAAACTTCCTTTTTAAAAAAAAAAGGAAGCTAATTTGCCATCAAAATGAAGGCCAGGGACATTCAAAACCCAGGGGCAGGTTGGAAGTGGGTGGGGGATTAAATTTCAAAGGGACAGAGATTGATTTTCAGAATTTGTGTCTATGACAGCAGTTTAGAAAACCCATGTTCAGATTTTTAGACTTGGCCAAACCAGCTGCTCAACTGAGGCAGTTCAAAGTCTGATTAGCCATTTGTATCTGTGGGGCATTATAAAATTAGATTCAGATTCATTTATCGCAGTGAAATGTGATATTTGTATTAACAACCAACACAACTTATGCATGTGCTGGGGCAGCCTGCAAGTGTAATCACACTTAGAGCGCTAAGATAACATGCCCACATTGTGTAGTGACAAGTTCATTCGTGGTTACTTGAAATGACTTGGAGACACAGACAGTAGCAGAACAACAGCGAAACAAGCCCCTTTCCACACACACAGACACACAGACACACAGACACACAGACACACAGACACACAGACACACAGACACACAGACACACAGACACACAGACACACAGACACACACACACACACACACACACGTCACTAGCAGACTCGGGACTTCAGCCATCAGGCCTCTTCTTCTGGACTTTGATCTTTATTATCAACCCCAGGACTCGCCGATGATAGGACCCCGAACTCCAGGGCTTGTACTCCGGATAAGGTAAATGTTGTCTTTTCCTAGGGTAGGGGAGACAAAACTAGAGTGCATAGGCTTAAGGCGAAAGGGTTATGATTTAATGGGGAACCTGAAGGGTAAATGTTTCCCCGGAAGTTGGTGGGTATATAGAATGGGTTGGCACAGGAAGTCAGGGTGAGGTAGCAGTGGGTACAATTACATCATTTACAATACACCTAGAAAGGTACAAGCAGAAAAGGTTTGGAGGGATATGGGCCAGACATGGGCAAAGGGGATTGGCTTAGATGGACACCTTGGTCAGCATTGGTGAGTTGAATTAAAGGGCCTGTTGTCATGTTGCAAGGATTATACCATTCAATCCCTAGACCATCAGGAAATCTGAGCATCTGGCTGTCCTCCTCCCACCTGCACACAGGCAGAGGCTAAAGAGCAATTCTTCAGAGACAGGGACTACGAGGTGCTTGCGGAAGGCAGCGGAGTGGCTGTGGGTTTGGTGGACTGGACCGCGTTGTGTTCAAGGACTCATCAGAGAATTTGAATTAATGCACCATGGTTGTCACAGATTTTCATGTGTCCACACAAAATCATTCAGAGTCTTCCCGACCAGAAGCCAGAAGCCTTCGATGAGCTATGAGATCCGCAATCTGCCAAGGGCCAGGTCAGTGACGTTCAGGACTGGCAAACAAGTAAAGCACAAGAGGTCCAGGCATGATCTCTGGAAAGCCAGCTCACATTGAAATCCTTGAAGATTGCTGGACAGCTGTAGCAGAGCTCGAATGCTATCACGTCCTACAAAGTGAAACCAAGCGACATGAGCGACAAGAAGGTTTCGCTCTCAAAAGAGCTCAATGCCTTTTATGCTTGCTTTGACCATCAAAACATGCAGAAACCTTCACAAACTCCCACAGCCCTCAATGATCTTGTGATTTCAGTCTCTGCCGAGGTGGGAGCATCCATCCTTCAGGAAGGTGAAGATAGGATATGTGGTGGAACTGTGTTGGTCAATTGGCTGGGGTTGTACCTTTAGCAGTCTGACATATCTGCAGGCTTCAATTATACTGGTGCCTAAGAAAAGCATGGTGAGCTCCCTCAATGACTATCTGTCATTCGGTGTGGATGTGACCCAAGTGTGGAGTGAGAGACAATGAAGTAGGTTGATAGTTCACAGACTTTAATTCAAACAGTGTTAAAGGGAAAAGAAAACAATAAATGCTAGGCCAAACAGGGCTGTTGACTAAAACTCTCAAATTGGAAACCGAAGCCTACACTGCAGCTGAAAAGAACAACTAAGAATAAAACGAATACCGCTAGCCTTCAGTCAGTTGACTTTGAAAGTCCAATTTCTCAGGCAAGGCGGAATGCAAGCAGGCAGCAAAGCATTGCTGTGTCCATGTCCAAGTCCAGACAAATACTACGATGGAATGAATGGAGTTAAATACTGTCACAATGAAATAATAATTAGCTGACACATGCATATTCACAAGCGCAATTGCCGTATCTACTGTGCTGCCAAATCTGTGGTTGTGACAGGGCCCCCCTCACTAGGCGCAGCCCCTGAGGGACCACAGACCTGTGTCTGCTGGAGGTCCTGGACGAGGGACTTGTCCAAGATGTCCTTCGGTGATGCTGGTAGAGAAGTGCCATGGTGTGCACTGCCAATATCGGAGCCAAAGACTTCCATGTAGAGACAGAAACAAGAGCTTATACCGAGGTAGCTCAACCAAGTAACACCGTGACACAAAACATTCTCAAAATGAGGACCCTCCAACTGGAGCTAATCGGGCATCTGCTTCAAGAATAGAACTAACACAGAACCCCTGAGCCTATCAAAATAAACTTAAACAGAGAGCACCAGGAAGCCGCATTACGAAGCGAGTCGCTCGAGAAAAACACAAGGAACTCTTAAAACATTAATAACTGTTGCTAAGCAACAATTAGCCAATTCAGGTGCTCTAAAAACTTCAATGCCCTCTGATGCCCTGCTCAGGCATGAAGAAGTCACTACAGGACCCCACTCCCTGTAGCTGGCACCTGATGGCCCAGGAAGACCTGAAAACGCAAGATCCAGGAATGACTCGAGAGGCAGGGAGACTTGAGGATGCTGAGAGACTGAGAGGCCGGTGAGTCCTGGGAGCTCCGACAGACTGAGATCAAGAAACCTCAGGCGAAGCAGAGAGGGAAGCTTGGGAGTCATCAAGATGGGGAGGACATTGAGAAACCCCAAACACATTAAATAAGCCTTGGAATCAACTGGAAAAATACAAACCTTGGGAACATAGAGAAAAGTTCTTGGAAACCTTGAAAACATGAAACTTGAAAATTAGAGAAGGATACCTTTTCAAATCTTGCTCAGTGTTTTATCTTTCACAATTTTTTCCAGAGGCAATTAGGATATACTCTCAATTTTACAGATCAAGACAGCATAGACAGGTTTCTTACATCGCTAAGCTAGCTGGTTCTCTGTAGATCTGGTTAATTTGCTACATGAAAGTTCAATTTTCCCAGTTTGTCCCATGACTTTCATCAAGAGGTTAAAAATACTCTTGATAGGGTTACTTTACTGATGTATTTGCACACTCCAGCAGGGATCAGCTTTTGGAGTAGGGCTCTTCCAGAATTTACACTATTGACTTGAATGATGATTTGTTGAATCAATTGTATTTGTTATGCAGACCGGAGTCACGGGACCACAAGGCTGGAACCTGGGTACTTGTGAGGTGAAGCTTGGAATGGATTCCGGAGGCTCGGCAGGTAGACTCAGGACCCTCGGAATGCAGAGGCAGGACGTGCACTGAGAATAGAATTGACCCTCTCCTCAAGCCATCAATCTCAAAACGTCACTCTTCAAACTTCGCTGGGTCTATTACTTAGCATGATCCTTCTGTCAAGATGGAGACAGAAACAAGAGTATATAAATAGGAATTCCAGCGGAACATTGTTGCCTCGACGAATCACTCTGACCAATGAATTTCATGGCCAAGGTCAGCTGCTCTCTCTCTCTCTGTGCTGGGTCCATCTTTGTGTGGTCGAGACTTGCTGTCATCCGATGCAGATATGGCTCAAGTGCGGAGTGAGAGACACTGAAGCAGGTCGATAGTTCAGACTTTAATGCCAACTATGGTAATGGGAAAAGGAAACAGGGCCATTAACTAAAACGCTCAAATGGAAACATAGCCAACACTGCGACCGAAAAGAACAACTAAAAATAAAACGAGATACCGCTAGTCTTCAGAGTCAGTTGATTCGACAGTCCAGTTTCTCAGGCAAGGTGGAATGCAGGAAGGAAGCATTGCTGTGCTGTGTCTAGGTCTCGACAAGTACTATGACAGAATGAACGGAGCTAAACATCACAATGAAATAATAATTAGCTGAGACATGCATATTCAGAAGCGTATCTACTGCGCTGCCAATTCCATGTTGTGACCATATCGTCCAGTAGCACCTACATCCACAGTGATGAAGTGTTTTGAGAGGTTGGTGATGAAACATATCAACTCCTACTTGAGAAGGAACTTGGAAACGCTCCATCGCAAGTCGACAACAGATACTATTTCATTGGCTCTTCACTCACCCCAGAACATCTGAACAGTGAGGATACATACATCAGGATGCTCTTCAGCATTCAATACTATCATCCCTTCAAAACTAATCAATAAACTCCAGGACCTAAGCCTCAACACCTCCTTGTTCAACTGGGTCCTCAATTTCCTCACTTGCAGACCCCAGTTAGTTTGGATTAGCAACAATATCTCCACAATCACTATCAGCACACTTCACCATCTACTCACTTCACACCTGTGACTGTGTGGCTAACCAGAGCTCCAAAGCCATATTTAAATGTGCTGCTGACATCGTGGTCATTGCTGAATCATTGTATATTCACGAATCATCATAGAGGAGGGAGATTGAAAATCTAGCTGAGTGGATCCACAACATCAACCTCTCACTAAGTGTCAGCAAGACCATGGAGCTGATTATTGGCTTCAGGAGGTTAATGAGCCAGTCCTCATTGGGGGATCAAGTGGGGAGGGTCAGCAATGTCAAATTCCTCAGTTTTGTCAGCTCAGATGATCCGGCCTGGGTCAAGCACATAAATGCCAATGCAAAGAAAATATGGCAACACCTCTACTTTCATTGATTTGCGTAGCTTCAGCATGTCAACATAAACTTTGACAAACTTATACAAATGTGCAGAGGAGAGTATATTGACTGGTCGTCTGGTATGGAAGCACCATTGCCCTTGAATTGGAAATCGACTTATGCAGGGAACATTGCTGCAGCAAAGCAACATTCATCATTAAAGACCCCCACCATCCAGGCCATGCTCTCTTGTCACTGCTGCTATTAGGAAGGAGATACAGGAGCTTCAGGAACAGTTACTATATCTCCGCCATCTCGCTCTTGAATCAGTAGGGATAACTTCCTTCATCCCAAAAATGAACTGAACACAACCTATGGACTCATTTTCAAAGACTCCTCATCTCACATTCTTGATATTTATTGTTATTTATTAGTGTTAATTTTTTCTATTTGTATTTGCAGTTTGATGCCTTTTGCTTATTATAGACAATTGACAATAGGAGCAGGAGTAGGCCCTTCGGCCCTTCAAGCCAGCACCACCATTCAGTGTGCTCATGGCTGATCATCCACAATCAGTACCCCGTTCCTGCCTTCTCCCCATATCCCTTGACTCCGCTATCTTTAAGAGCTCTATCTAACTCTTCCTTGAAAGCATCCAGAGAATTGGCCTCCACTGCCTTCTGAGGCAGAGCATTCCATAGATCCACAACTCTCTGGGTGAAAAAGTTTTTCCTGAACTCCGTTCTAAATGGCCTTAAACTGTGGCCTCTAGTTCTGGACTCCCCCAATATCGGGAACATGTTTTCTGCCTCTAGCGTGTCCAATTTATTCAGGGTTGTATATGGTGACATGTATGTGTACTTTGATAATGAATTTATTTTAAATTTACCGTAATTTACCGTAAATTACCGCAAGCGGAGGGCGAACATAAGTGGAGATGTGGAGAAAGCGAACCAGCTGAACAACTTCTTCAACAGGTTCGACAGCTCAATCTCATCCTCACCGCAGAAATCCACACCAGGCTTACTTCCCTCACAGGAAAATAGCCACTCACAGGAGACCTTGCCCACGCCCAGGATTACGGCTGCACAGGTGGAAGGTCAACTGAGGAAGATCTGTACCAGCAAGGCGGCTGGACCGGGTGGAGTTTCCCCACGATTACTGAGGGCCTGTGCTACTGAGCTGGGAGAACCACTTACAGCGCATCTTCAACATGAGCCTGGAGCAGAGAAGAGTACCCAGACAGTGGAAGACATCCTGTATTGTCCCGGTACCGAAGAAACCACAACCAAAGGAGTTGAATGACTTCAGACCTGTTGCCTTGACGTCGCACGTGATGAAGACCATGGAGCGGCTGATAATACAGAATCTGAGGCCACAAACCAGGCACGCCCAGGATCCTCTTCAGTTTGCATATAAGGAGAAGGTGGGAGTGGAGGATGCTGTCACGTATTTGCTGCACAAATCACTCTCTCACCTAGAGGGGGTCAGTTGTGCTGTGAGGATTACATTCCTTGACTTCTCTAGTGCCTTTAACACCATCCAGCCCAAGATCTTAAGGCACAAACTAACGGAGATGGGAGTAGACTCTCACATGGTGGATTGGATAGTGGACTACTTGACAGATAGACCTCAGTATGTGCGGTTGGGAGACTGTAGGTCTGACACGGTGGTCAGCAGCACAGGGGCGCCGCAGGGAACCGTACTCTCTCCGGTCCTGTTCACCCTGTACACATCAGACTTCCAATATAACTCAGAGTCCTGCCATGTGCAGAAGTTCGCTGATGACACGGCCATAGTGGGGTGTGTCAGGAATGGACAGGAGGAGGAGTATAGGAAACTGATACAGGACTTTGTGATATGGTGCAACTCAAACTACCTGCGTCTCAATATCACCAAGACCAAGGAGATGGTGGTGGACTTTAGGAGATCTAGGCCTCATATGGAGCCAGTGATCATTAATGGAGAATGTGTGGAGCAGGTTAAGACCTACAAGTATCTGGGAGTACAGTTAGATGAGAAGCTTGACTGGACTGCCAACACAGATGCCTTGTGCAGGAAGGCACAGAGTCGAATGTACTTCCTAAGAAGGTTGGCGTCATTCAATGTCTGTAGTGAGATGCTGAAGATGTTCTATAGGTCAGTTGTGGAGAGCGCCCTCTTCTTTGTGGTGGCGTGTTGGGGAGGAAGCATTAAGAAGAGGGATGCCTCACATCTTAATAAGCTGGTAAGGAAGGCGGGCTCTGTCGTGGGCAAAGTACTGGAGAGTTTAACATCGGTAGCTGAGCGAAGGGCGCTGAGTAGGCTACGGTCAATTATGGATAACTCTGAACATCCTCTACATAGCACCATCCAGAGACAGAGAAGCAGTTTCAGCGACAGGTTACTATCGATGCAATGCTCCTCAGACAGGATGAAGAGGTCAATACTCCCCAATGCCATTAGGCTTTACAATTCTACCGCCAGGACTTAAGAACTTTTTAAAAGCTATTATTAATGCTTTTTGAGATGGTGATTTAGATGCATATCATATTTTTTTACTGAGTTAAGTATTGTATGTAATTAGTTTTGCTACAACAAGTGTATGGGACATTGGAAAAAAAGTTGAATTTCCCCATGGGGATGAATAAAGTATCTATCTATCTATCTAAAATACATAATACGCTGATCAACTTGAATATTCCTGGTCAGGACTGCTCAATGGAGGGGAGTATTTGTGTAGCATTTAGACAGCCCATTCAACTCCTCCTAAGTCTCTTATACTGGTCATCTTGTAGGACAGGTCCATTCCTGCTTCTGCTGCCAAGCCAGCCTACTCTCCAGGCCTTCTTCAGCGGTCATGGTGAATGCCCAGATTGGACACAAACATTTCCCTCTTGTTAGCACAGAGTGCTTACATGTTCCCTGCACATTGGGCAAACTCCTGTTGCCAGGTTCAGCATATGTAATAGTGGCTATGACAGTAGTTTTCAGGCTGTCATCCCTTCAGTATTGTGTTTTGTGATTCACTACTCCCATTGAAAATTCCAAAGGCAGTCTGTGGAATACCTCGAATGAACGAGGCAAGTTGTTTGAGCTCCTCACATCTCAACATGCGTCAGTGTGTGAACTCTGCAATGGACCATGTTATGGGTTAAAACTCTCTCTCTGCACACCAGCAACTGCCAACTTTGCACGCCCAACTCCCACAGGACCATAACGTTCAATTTGCATGAGGAGCAAGAGTTCATAAGGTCAGCTCATTAGTGACAAACAATGAGGCTGTGCACCCACATTTACAGCCATTGCTTTCCTTTGATAGATTCGCTGTAGAGAGGAGAAAAAGTCTGTTGAATCAGAGATGAGTAAATCTATACACTCCATCCTGTCAGTCACACGGTAACAAAGCAAGGATGACAGAGGGAACAGCGTCTTTTTACTGAAAACCCCTGTCCTACCCCCCTGCACATAATCACAGACACTGGCAGATTCTGGGTTTCCAGCCAATCTTAAGTGTTAGTCTCTCTCCATGATGGGACAGCGACAAAAATCATTGTAAATTAATCAGTTATTTCAGCCCATCATTGCAGAATAAAGCACCCAGTGTGAAATCATCAATCAAATAGCATAGGCCTGGCACGTATCTGCAGTCACTGTTTCCTTGGCAACTCAATGAAAGAATGTTGTGTGTAGAGGAGCTGTGTTCTATGTTTATCCAATGTGTGCATGTGGAAGCCGGGGATAATAGGTCAGAATGCATCGGGGGTACAATTACTACATTGCACTGACAGTAAGCACTTAGACGTTTCCAAGTGTCCAGCTGTACCATTCTAACAAGGGTCCAGAATCGACGTTTTTAACCCAGAAGCTCAAATTCCTTTCAATGAATTAAGCTGATGCTTATCAAGGTGGTCCCATTGCCTCTTCTCAACCAGTGCTACTGGTAACCAGGGTACCAGTTCTAGCTCAATCAGTAAAATCCTTGTTCAGAGGTAGAAATGCTAAAGGCAACCTGATATTCCATGGCACTGCCGGGGAAGGGTGGGCAAATGTTTAGATGGAATATTAGACTGAAACCCTATTTACACTTACATGGACAATAAAAGATCCAATAGAACTATTTTTAGGAGAAATGAGGTGTCTTGTTCTACTGCCTTGGTTAACATTCAAAACCCAGATGGCTAGGTGATTGTCACATCACTGGGTAAGTGAATGGAAAGTTCCCTCAGTACAGCATCAACTGGCAAGGCATAACTTAAGTCAATCAAGTGGGAAGGTATTTATCCTAACCCAACTACTAATCTTCCATGATTATCCCAGAACCACCAGGAATCAGTCATCTGGGCAATGTCACAGCCATTTCAGGAACAAGATCAATTGGGCATAGTAATTATTTTCTACCTTCTTTGAATACTTTTATTTAATAATGCTTAACTTCATTGTAAGGTAACAAGACAAGCATTGTAACTTATAGAAATAAACTGAACCAGAGCCCATCTACATGGTAGGTGTTTGTTTACGTGGTGTTGGCTTGTTCCAGTGGCATTGGTAATCAACACCATGAGCAAGGCAGAGGGAATCTGCAGATGCTGGAAATTCAAGCAACACACACAAAATGCTGGTGGAACGCAGCAGGCCGGGCAGTATCTATAGGGAGAAGTACGGTTGACGTTTCAGGCCGAGACCCTTCGTCAGGACCATGAGCAAGGTGCTGCTTAACTGTTGGCATGATGTTTTTCAGATGATATAATAACCAGACTGTTCTTGATCTTCAGGGTAAATGTGAAAGATCTGTTGCACAATTTTGATTTGAGTCCGAGAGTGGAATCTCCCCATCGATTTTTTTTGTGATTAAGTCTGGAGTTGGATTTACATGTGCAAACTTCCAACCAGAGGCAAGAACATCAGAAACCAAGCAATGAATTTAGCAATAGATAAAGCTGGACTATCAGCCAAAATGATAAGAAGTGGCACATAGAAGGTATTTAAAATGTCATTAGCCATAGGTGAGGTGCTAGAGGACGGCTAATGTTCAAAAAAAGACTTCAAGAATAAGCCAAGAAATTATATGCCAGTGAACCTGACACCAGTAGTAGGTAAATTGTTGGAAGGTATTCTAAGGGACTGGATATATACATTTTTGGATGGACAGGGTCATATTGGAGATAGTCAAAATGGCTTTGTGGATGGTGGGTCATGTCTCACCAACCTTGTAAATTTTTTCAAGGAAGCTACCAAGAAAGTTGATGAAGGTAGTGAATGTTGTCTGCATGGACATTAGCAATGCCTTTAACAAAATCCCACATGGGAGGTTGGTCAAGAAGGTTGAGTCACTTGGCATTCAAGGTAAGTTAGTAAATTGGGTTTGACATTGACTTCGCGGGAGAAGCCAGAGAATAACAGTAGATGGTTGCCTCTCCAACTGGAGGGTTGTGACTAGTGGTGTGCCACAGGGGTCAGTGATAGGTCCAATGTTTGTCATCTACATCAGTGATCTGGATGATAATATGGTAAACTGGATCAGCATATTTGTGGATGACACCAGGACTGGGGGCATAGTGGATAGTGAGGAATACTATCAAAGCTTGAAGTGGGCCTGCACTGGCTGGAACAATGGGTTGAACATGGCAGATGGGACTTACTGCAGAACAAATATGAGGTGTTGTGCTTTGGAGAACAAACCAGGATAGGACATACACAGTGAATGGTAGGGTACTGAGGAGTGTGAAAGAACAGAAGGATTTGGGAATACAGATCCATAATTCCCTGAAATTGGTGTCACAGGCAGACAGGTAGAAAGCTTTTGACATATTAGCATTCATAAATCACAGTACTGAGTACAGGAGTTGAAATTCAATTCAATTCAAGTTTAATTGTCATTCAACCATACATGAATAGAGCCAACCAGACACCGTTACTCCGGGGTTAAGGCGCAAAACACAGTACCAACAGTCATACTCAGCACAAAGCACATAATAGCATATACAAGATAGCAAGCACATGTAAGGTATCATTAAAATACAGCCACACAAAAGAAATCCAGACCCTGAGTCCATGAATGCCACAGAAATCTGCGGTTGATCACAATACAGCTTGTATTCTGCCGAGCGAACACTGGGGGCAGCACTGACTCCAGCCTGCATGCTGCGTCATACCACCCCTGGTGGGGTGCACTGGATATTATGTTGAAGTTGTATAATATGTTGGTGAGAATGAATATGTTGGTAATTTGGAAGTTGCTCTTCATCCATCATCATGAAGTGTTTCAAGAGGCTTGTCATGAGGCATATCAAGACCCTGCTGCCCCCCTCACTGGACCCCCTGCAGTTTGCGTACCATCCCAACCGCTCAACAGATGATGCCATTGCCACCACCCTCCACCTGGCCCTAACCCACCTGGACAAAAAAGACACATACGTTCGGATGCTGTTCATAGACTTCAGTTCAGCATTCAACACAATCATCCCTCAGAAACTGATTGGAAAGCTGAGCCTACTGGGCCTGAACACCTCCCTCTGCAACTGGATCCTAGACTTCCTGACTGGGAGACCTCAGTCAGTCCAGATCGGGAGCAGCATCTCCAACACTATCACACTGAGCACGGGGGTTCCCCAGGGCTGCGTGCTCAGTCCACTGCTGTTCACTCTGCTGACCCACGACTGTGCTGCAACACACAGCTCGAACCACATCATCAAGTTCGCCGACGACACAACCATGGTGGATCTCATCAGCAAGAACAACGAGTCAGCTTACAGAGAGGAGGTGCAGCGGCTAATGAACTGGTGCAAAGCCAACAACCTGTCTCTGAATGTGAACAAAACAAAAGAGATAGTTGTTGACTTCAGGAGGGTACAGAGTGACCACTCCCCGCTGAACATCGACGGCTCCTCGGTAGAGATTGTAAAGAGCACCAAATTTCTTGGTGTTCACCTGACAGAGAATCTCACCTGGTCCCTCAACACCAGCTCCATAGCAAAGAAAGCCCAGCAGCATCTCTACTTTCTGCGAAGGCTGAGGAAAGTCCATCTCCCAACCCCCATCCTCATCACATTCTACAGAGAATGTATCAAGAGCATCCTGAGCAGCTGCATCACTGCCTGGTTTGGAAATTGCAGCATCTTGGATCGCAAGACCCTGCAGCCGATAGTGAGGTCAGCTGAGAAGATCATCGGGGTCTCTCTCCCCGCCATCACGGACATCTACACTGCACACTGCATCCGCAATGGAAACAGCATTATGAAGGACCCCATGCACCCCTCATACAAACTCTTCTCCCTCCTGCCATCTGAGAAAAGGCTCCGAAGCATTCGGGCTCTCACGGCCAGACTATGTAACAGTTTCTTCCCCCAAGCTATCAGACTCCTCAATACCCGAAGCCTGGACTGACACCTTGCCCTATTGTCCTGTTTATTATTTATTGTAATGCCTGCACTGTTTTTGTGCACTTTATGTAGTCCTGTGTAGGTCTGTAGTCTAGTGTAGCTTTCTCTGTGTTGTTTTTTTTCACATAGTTCGGTCTAGTTTTTGTACTGTGTCATGTAACACCATGGTCCTGAAAAGAGCTGTCTCATTTTTACTATGTATTGTACCAGCAGTTATGGTCGAAATGACAATAAAAGTGACTTGACTTGACTTGACTTGAAGTTCTGGTCACCTACCTAAAGGAAAGATATCAACAAAATTAAAAGAGTATGAAAAGATTGTACAAGGATGTTGCCAGGGCTTAAGGACCTGCATTATATAGAAATGGTGAATAGGTTCAGACTTTTATTTCCTGGAGCATAGGAAAATGAGGGGAGATTTGGTAGAGGTATACAAAATTATGAAGGGTAGAGATAGGATAAATCCAAACAGGGTTTTTCAACTGAGGCTAGGTTGGACTAGAACTGGAGGTCATAGTTTCAGGTTGAAGGGCAAAATATTTAAGGAAAACCTGATTGGTAACTTCTTCATTCAGAGGGTGGTTAACGTGTGGATCAGCAAAGTGATGGATGCAAGTTTAATTTCAACATTTAAAAGAAATTTGGATAAATACATCGATGGGAAGGATATGTAGGGTTATGGCCCTGGTGGAGTAACAGTTTGGCACAGACTAGATGGGCTGAAGGGCCTGTTGCTGTAGTGCTCTGAAACTCCAACTAAGCTCACAATAGTGACAACACTTCAAAATACCCCGTTTGCTGCAAAATGTTTTAGACATGTCTGGAGGTCATGGGAGCCACTTTAGAAACACAAGCCCTTTCTATTATCGGCAAACTGTTTACAAAATCTATTGGCCTAAAAATCCTATTGCACAGGACAAAGCTCATGTCCAGTAAACAATAATGTTTTACCAGGAAAAAAATGGTGTACATTTAACACCAATCATAAAATGTGCAGAATTTGTGGGCCCTCAGTGGATGTGATACACTGAGATGTTGAACCAAACTGGGACACCAGCTCCAGAAATCAGTCAAACCTTGTGGCCCACAGGTGACGTAGAACACTGCTACAGAAACAGCCCTCACAATGACTGCAAGGCCTGCTTTGCCATTGAAAGGGACCTGCCCATGGGATCCGATATAGGTTCAGCAAGTCTCTGTTCTGCTTTGGTCAACATTTGCACCTTCCTCGCCTGGCTGTGATACAGACTAACCCCACCACCATATCTCTTCTCAGTGTGATTAAAACCCTGACCTCAATCAGGCTTACTGCACTCTGGGTAGAAGGCCTACCGCTGTGGGCTGTGCAACCAGTACAGTCACACCAACCACTGATTTCCTGTCATGGAAACATTTCAAGGCCTTTCTATCACTGTTGCACGATCAACAGCTTGCACACAAACAACTTTAACCTTGCAAAAGCACTTCGCGGGATAACACTTGATACTAAGAAGGCATTAGAGGTAAAGGTCTTGATCAGCAGTAGTTTCACTCACAAAAGATCTCACCAGCTGCACAGTTTGTGTGAAAGGCACAATCAGACAAAGAGTGTAAACAACACTGCCAATCCAATACAAAATTATGAAGAATACTGGAAATACCCAGGTCAAGCAGCCTCTGAGAAAAGAGGAAGAGTTAATGTACCAGGTTGTTGCATCATCAAAGACCCTTAGAAGACTTCTTCCACAGCCACCAGTTTCATAGCCCCAGATAGGTACAGCCATCGGTACCTCTTCCCAAAGAACCTGGCAATACAGCAGGATTGTCATGGTGGAGCCATGTACTTGTCTCTTAGAACTTAGTTTTTCCTATCTTTATTCGTTCTCAGCTGGACACAACTTGCTCACCTTCACCATGGACATCCAATCCTTCTACACCTCCATCTATAACCTAACTTCTGCATTGAGGTGGAGATGGAGAAGCCAAGAAAGGAAAGAGTCAAAATTGGACTAAATGAAAAATAACAGCGGGGGAAAAGTGATTGCCAAGGTGGTAAAATGATTGAATTCTGCAAAAGGAGTAGGACTGAAATACACCATTTGTCCATGCATTTCACAAAGAAATAGGTGTATCTTTGACCCATGTGCATTCCCAGAGCCTTGCCTATCTTTTAGAGGACTGATAGGAGGTAGGAGGAGTCATTCAATGTAAGGAAGAGTTCAATGAAGAGCGATGTTGAAGGGGGACTAGCCGGGCTCCTATGAAGCAAAGGACCTTAGGCCACCCTGGTGTGGAGGCACTGGATGTTCACGTTGAAGGTGAACAAGTTGGATCCAGGAGAGAAATAATAATTAAGTTCTAATACACAAGAACAGGCAGAATCTATACGTCTACCATGGTGTATCCTGGATATTTTTGAAGAGGTATTGGTGAGCTGTGCTTAGCTGGGGACTGAAAATAGAGGCTGTGGGGGAAAGGTCCAGAGGAACAGTTTATGGGAGACTGTAACTCAGTACTCAGTGTCAAAGTCATAGTCAAAAACAAGGTTTGAGTAATTTCATGTTTTTTCAGCCTCTTATCAGCAAGTTGAGCACAATGCTGGGCTACCCTTTGTGAGCAGAGTGCTACAAGTTCAGAGGTTAGATTGAGCAACTGGAATCATATCGGTGGTGAGCAATGACTGGATCTAGAAAGGATCCAGAGAGAGTGAGGTGGGGGGGGGGGGGGGGGTGGGAAGCACTAATGGATCAGGAGTTCTGAAGATGGAAGAAAGAAACATAGAAACATAGAAAAACTACAGCACAATACAGGCCCTTGGGCCTACAAAGTTGTGCGGAACATGTCCCTACCTTAGAAATTACTAGGCTTACCTATAGCCCTCTATTTTACTAAGCTCCATGTAACTATCTAAAAGCCTCTTAAAACACCCTATCGTATCCGCCTCCAACACCGTTGCCAGCAGCCCATTCCACGCACTCACCACTCTCTGAGTAAAAAACTTATTCCTGACATCTCCTCTGTACCTATGCCCCAGCACCTTAAACCTGTGTCCTCTTGTGGCAACCATTTCAGCCCTGGGAAAAAGCCTCTGTCTATCCACACGATCAATGCCTCTCATCATCTTGTACACCTCTATCAGGTCACCTCTCATCCTCCTTCGCTCCAAGGACAAAATGCTGAGTTCACTCAACCTATTCTCATAAGGCATGCTCCCCAATCCAGGCAACATCCTTGTAAATCTCCTCTGCACCCTTTCTATGGCTTCTACATCCTTCCTGTAGTGAGGCGACCAGAACTGAGCACAGTACTCCAAGTGGGGTCTGACCAGGGTCCTATATAGCTGCAACATTACCTCTTGGCTCCTAATTTCAGTTCCATGATTGATGAAGGCCAATACACCACACACCTGAAAGAGCTCCCAATCTGGGCATGGAGGAAAACATGATGGAAGAATACCTAGCACTGTCAGGCTTAAATTCTTTCACCTGACACTGAAGTGAGGCCTTCGCTGAGAATGGATCTTCAGAGCGTGAAGGGAGAGAGAAAACACACCAGGGGCGAGGCAGCTGAAAGAGACTGCGTCAGAGGAAAGTGAGAGGTGAGCAAGATCCTGAGGAGAATTAGAAATCAAAGTTGAAGTACGTGGCTTCTGCTGTTGGGTGAATGAAGTCACTGGAGAAAATTACTGGTAGATACAAAGCAGCTTCTTTATCAGCAACACAAGGTACAGCAGGCATCATATGGAGACGTTTTCAGCCGAAAGGTCTTGCTGGCCCAATGTAGCGCTTGGCATTTTATGTGCCAAATATTGAAGGACAAATCCATATTTACAATGTATGGACAATATTTTCTGTGAAACAATATACAAGCTTCATACCTGATTTGCAACCACACCACAGGAATCTAAATTAATTTTAATCAGTCTTGTCTGGTCTGTGATTCGGGCTTTTAGGAACCCATTGTTCAGCTCTGCAACCCCAAATTAATTCCACAATACATAATCAGATGTGAAGGCTGGTACCCAAAGTCAGTTGATAAATGTATATGCCTTAACCCCCAAAAAGTCACTCTAACTGCTTCTAAAAAAAATTATCTGCTCTTTCCAATCTCTTAATTTCATATTGAAAATGGAAGGGAGCAGACAGTGTGCATTGCAACACAATACTTTCAGGAATACAGGGATTTGCCTTGCAAATCAGTGAATTTGATGCCATTTATTTTAGTTCTGCTTTTCAGAAGTGAAAGAGAAATACAAGTTTAAAATGTATGCTTAACACCCTGGGAAGGGTTTCACTGCTAATGTAATGGTCTTTCTGTAGAAGCAGTGTTTGGGTTATGTTTGGAGATAACGGGAGCTTCGGAAAGTGAGCCGTCCAATGAAGGGAGCGTGTTTCCATGTTATGTGCCTGACATCAGGGTGAGCTGGGTCTTTTGTTCGGCGGGAGATGAAGGGAGAAGACGCTGGAGAGAAGAGGTCGTAGGACTCGACCCAGAGTGGGACCATGATTTGAGGAAACCTGGAGAGATCGAAGGAGGGAAAACCGTGAACTCCAACTTGTGCACATTAAACTATTTCAATAGAATGTGCCCTTTTCTTTTTGTTTGCTTTTTCTTTACTAACCCTTTAGTCAAATTAGGAATTATAAAGTGAAATAGTTTAATTATATGCGGTGTTATTTCATGGTTCTTATTTGTAACAGGGTAACAAATCACACAGCATCCACACAAACAGGGGGCTTCAGGCAGGGCTTGCACCTCAATCTCACACGGAGATTGTCTTCCCTAGACTTACGCCACCAACAGAACCAGAGTGTTCCAGCTCTTTCTACTGCCCCTTTTCCTAAATCACTGAAAATATAAACGATGCCAAACACTGTGATAAGTTGTTAAACTAGAGAAATGAGTTAGACTTGTGTGTACTAGTCAATTGTTAACTTCCCTGTGAACTATCTCTGGCTTAGACTCCATGTGACAACAGCACTTGAATCTCAGAATGGCAGAAGTCTGTGAAACTTGAAGCTTATATTTGCTATATTTCTACACTATTCTTGGTTGGTGCGACTGTAACGAAACCCAGTTTCCCTCGGGATCAATAAAGTATGTCTGTCTGTCTGTCTTAATGGGCCAGCTCAGGAATACCACAAAAACAAGAAAATCTCAGATGCTGGAAATCCAAAGCAAAGCATGGAGGAGGAACTCAGCAGACCAGGCAGCATCCATGGAAAAGAGTGAACAGTCAATGTTTTGGACCGGAAAGAAAGAGAAGTCAGTGTAAAAAGGTGGGGTAGGGGATGAAGAAGTAGCAGGTGACAGGTGATAGGTGAAACTGGGAGAGGTGGAGGGCTGAAGTAAAGAACGGGAAAGTTGACTGGTGAAAGAGATAAGGGCTGGAGAAGGGGGAATCTGATTGGAGAGGATAGAAAACCATGGAAGAAAGGGAAGGAGAAGAGGCACTCTGATGGGAAGGTGAGGAGATGAGGTGAGAGAGGGAAACAGGAATGGGGAATGGTGAAGGGGAGGGGGAAATTACTGCAAGTTCAAGAAATCGATGTTCATGCCATCAGGTTGGAGGCTACCCATATGGAATTTAAAGTGTTCCTGCCCCAAACTGAGTGTGGCCTCCGAGGCAGTAGAGGGAGCTGTGGACTGACATGTCAGAATGGGAAACAGAATTGAACCCTATCCCTGGTGTGGTAGTGAGGGAGGAGGTACAAGCAGAACAAGTGCCACACCTGCCTCTATACCTCTACACCTCCTCCCTCGCCACCATTCAAGACTCCAAACAGTTCTTCCGGGTGAGGCAACTCTTCACATGCGAGTCTGTTGGGGTCATCTACTGCATCTGGTGCTTCCAGTGTGGCCTCCCGTTTCATCAGTGAGACCGGTCGTGGATTGGGAGACCGCTTCACCGAGCACCTATCTCCGTCCGCCAGAAAAAGCGGGATCTCCATGTGGCCACCCATTTCAATTCTACTTTCCATTCCCATTTCAACATGTCAGTTCATGGCCTCCTCTGCTGCCGCGATGAGGCCCCAGTCAGGTTGGAGGAGTAACATCCTTTTTTCCATCATGGTAGCTTCCAACCTGATGGCATGAACATCGATTTCTCGAACACCTACCACCTTACACTTCTACCACCCCATCCCCCTACCTTCTTACTGTCACTTCTCCTCATTCTTTCCAGTCCTGATGAAGGGTCTCGGCCTGAAATGTCGACTGTTTACTCTTTTCCCTGGCCAGCTGAGTTCCACCAGCACACGTGTTGTAGTGCAGGAATACAACATCTTTGGGTCCTTCTCATCCTGTATTGGCAAGTATTACATAACTCACACATCCTGGGAATATTAGAGGAAATACATTCCCTAACTGCTGCAATAAGTACTCAATTAAACCTGCAGCATGCTACACATATTGTTGTAGCAGTTAAAGCCAACGTCAGTCATCAACACAGGGCTGGTGCTCATGTCCGTGTGCGCACTGAGGCAAAGCTCCAAATCCTCTGTTTTCTATACAAGCCCATAGGCTCTATACTTCACACGTACAGAATGAAGACGCTCCACCAATTTGTTCCTTTGTGTTACACTTTCCCCTGAAACTACAGCTCAAACATTTGGTCAATAATCTGCTTTAGTCAATAGCCAGAACTTGCCTTCGAGACTCCATTCAGCCTCTTAAGTAACATAGCAGTACAAAGTGTCTTTTTATGCCTTCAATCTTACCGGATTGGTCTTATGTGAATCTGTACTCATGTTTCAATGCTGTTTCATTTGGTACAAGTCCCTAGCTCATCACTCTGTCCACCTAACACACTCTCACCTGCTTGTAAAAGCCTGTCAGCTCTTGCCTTCTGTTTAACCTCCTTCTACACTCATAGGGGTTTCCAGATGCATAAGTTTATTAATCCAGGCAAATCATTTATTATTTAAGCTCTGAAGAAGAGCTTCCCTTAACCACAAAGTGTGGAGTATCATAAAAAAATTCCCATACGAAGCATTGCAGAAACCAAAGCCATTACCGTCACTTCGTATTACAAACTATTTTGTATTTAATGCAAGTAATTGTCATACACTGAGATTAAATAAACCAGAAATAAGGAAAGAAAACTATTTCTATAATGTCTATTATTGAAAAGGATCTTAAGACATTTGAAAGCACCATAGGATTTTGCTAAAACAGTAACTCTATTCATTGAACATTTTGCACATCAGAGATGCCACAAGGAACCTTATTAAAATTGGCAATGAGCCACAGAGAGATATTGGGACAAGTGATGAAAAGATAGGTTAAAAAGGTAGGAAAGAAAAGTAGAATGGTAGAGAATTCCAGAGAGTAGGCCATTGTTTGCCGGAGAAATTTCTGTCAGTAACTCAATATGGAGATGATACAAAGGCCAGAATTAATCAAGCACGAGGATTAATCGGTATCTCAGTGGATTATCAGTCCAGCAGTGGAGATCACCAGAAAAGGACTGGGCAGTTACTGAAGAAGAGTTTGTAATAGGGAGGGAGGGCAAAGGCTTTAATCTTCGCAACATTTAACCGGAGGAAAATCTCTGCTTCTTCAGAAATGGACAATGAAACATTGAGGAAGAGCTAGAGAAGCGCTGGTCTTCACTCTGGACTCTAACAAGTTGTATTCAGGTGAGTCTTGCCAAGGGAATGCAAGTGAAGGTCAGCAGTAAGACTACAGCTGCAGAAACTGAACATACTGCTGTTGATTGCTTAGGGTTAGTTGGGAGGACTAACATTCATAAGAGAATGTGTAGGAGGACAGTGGAGTCAATGATGGTAAAGGCTGCAGACAGTCTGAAAAGGATAAAAGGGTTAGATCAACTTTCGTCACACGGATGTCAACTGTCATAACTTGTTTTATAACTGTGACAGAAGAAAGACGGGATCAAATGGCATTTTAATTCAAACTTAGTTCAAGTGGTGCACTGTTGAACTATTTTACTTGAGGCAATAATCTACAAGAAAAGAATGGTCAAAGCTAGGGCAGTGGGCAAGGGTGATAACAAAGAAGTGAAGTAATACCAAAGGGGAGGAAGTAGTCAACAATAACAGTGAACCCAAGAGCGGGAAAGACGCTGAGAGTCAGCACTTTATCAGGAGAAACTACTGATAGATGCAAATTGGAGCCAGTATTGTGTGGGTGGGATGGGGAGAGGCGTATTATTAAATATTCGCCCCTAAAGAGAGAGAGAGAGAGAGAGAGAGAGAGAGAGAGAGAGAGAGAGAGAGAGAGAGAGAGAGAGAGAGACAGACAGATAAGACAGACAGACAGAATGTGCATCATGCTAAAGGCTGAACATCCACGATTGAAATACATGCTCTCTGCGTGAGCTATAAATTATCCTTCAGTTCCCTGTTGGGAATCAATCCAATCCTAGAGCATTCTGCAATATAACCATGCCTTGGGTATAATGGAAAGCATCCTACTGGCCTTTATAACTATGTTTACTGGTTGCCCTGCTACTCCAAGAATTAAGTTCTAGATCAATCTGAACATTACCGGGACACATTTATTTCCACATACCCTGACCGTTACATATATCCAGTGGAAATCAGCACACAGCGGCTGACAAAGACGTGGTCAGCAGCTCCGGTAGTGGGACCTACTGCTGTGCCCACATCAACAGCAAGGGCTTGTATTCACTCAGACTATGGGACAGACTATTTTATTGCATCACTGGCTGCCTGCCTGTGTGTCACACTGTTTGCTTAGCCTGACCCCCAGCACAGTTCTCTGCTGGGAGGTTCCTCTCAGTACTTGGCAACAAGGGAATAGTTTCAATGCTAACAGCCAGCTGCACTCACACAATGGATTTGGCATTTGATGAGGCCCTGTTCCCAGCTCACAAGCATCTGTTTTATTGACTCCAAATATCTTCAACATTTTGTAACATTTAGGGCTTATTTTTAAAAAAGTTAAAAATATTAAATTTTATATGAGAATGCATCCACTCAAATGTAAATACAAGCAAAATAACTTAAATATATAGTGTAAAATAACTACCGGTACTTACTTTTCTCCCAACAATTAATTCCTCCCTCCCATTTGAAGGAGTTAATGTGTCGTGGTGTGTTAACACGATACAAGCTTCCCAAAGATTTTGAAGTTTTATGCTGCTCAGTTGGACCGCTGGACATCAGCTGGACATCCAACATGCTCTGGTACAAGCACTAGCATCTGTCCTTGTGATTCAGCCATGAAACAAAGTAACTCCCAGCATTCTCAGCAGCAAGGAAAGGCCCTCACCTGTGACCATCTCGCCTACAGCCTTTTAATTCTCCCTTTTAGCAACTAAAGTCAAACGATGGAAGATTTGAGTGAATGTCAGGTGTGTGCAGCATGTCAAAATCAAAGTCAAAGTCAATGTATTATCAAAGTACATATATGTCATCACATAAAACCCTGAGATTCATTTGCTTGCGAGCATCTCCATTCCTTTCTCTGCCACCAATTTTTCTTTAAAATCTAATTTCATTAACGCAAAGACCTGGTCTAATGGCTTGGATTTTACATATAACTTGTTACTGGCCTTGGAGCAAGTTGGCCAGAAAGATCTCGCGATCCTGAGGTGTCCATTTTCTCTATTTTGGCATTTTTTAGCAATAGTATCATCAGCTATCTGATCAACAAAACATGAAGTCCAGAAGAAAAATAATGTCAAATTTGTACCAAGGGTGACATGATGACTGGATTACCTATACTGAAGCTGAGCTATCCCAAATAAAAAAAACACCATTAAAGCGATGAAAAATTAAATTAATTGAAATTACAAACCTCCCACATAAAATATGGTCTTTTCTGGCCTATAGAACTATTGTGTAGAATGTCATTAAAAACACTTGTTTCATGCATTGGTGTGGCAACCTATGAAAAGATGAACGGTAAAAATATCTGTTTACTGATTAGCAAAGTGGCAATTTCTTTTAATTTCCTATTAAGCAGCTGGGATATTCTGATTGCAGTATTCGGAGCTTGGCTACCCCATTATAGTATCAATCTTTGACCAATTATGCAGCAATGAGGCTCCTTGGAGCATTTTACTCTGGCAGGAGGTTTGATTATGAATTCTGTACGATCTCTACAATGAGACATTTGGATCCAAACATCAGCCCCATATGATGCATTAAATGCCAACAAATCACAGCTGAACAACCTTTCTAGCGAAGCGTACGTGAAGAGAATAAAACCCAATTGCCATGCTCCTTTTATCTGATGCTCAGAAAATGTGGAGCAGCTGCTAAGAGAACATGGTGAGGAGCTGACTAATCTAGAGAAATAAAAAGAGAAAATGCCGGCTTGCGGTTATGCCAGTCCTGATGAAAGGTCTTTAATCAGGTCATTAACCTGGTTTCTCTCTGACCTGTTGTATCGGTCCAGCACTTGTGGTTTTTGTTTCCGATTTCCAGTCTCTGCAGCATTTTATCACTGTGCCATTGTGACAGAAACTCGGCTGCAAAAATGACCACGAACTACTTGCCGTCGGGGCAAGTCTGTGCCACACTACAGTCTTGCCCCAAATGATCTGAGTGTAATGTCACAGGGTACATAATAGGTAATTTAAAGAAATTGCAACTTCACCAAGCAGAGGAAGAATGGAGAAAGGACTCACTTATCACTGTAATTTAGATATTGCTCATATATAAATACAGGGGAATAACTGTGAGCTGGCACTCGGCATTGACGCTGTTCAACTTAGCTCAATTTTCCTGTCTGCAGAACCACAAAACCAACAATTTCAGGTTGTGATGAGCAAGAAGCATTCATTGGTACAGAAATTAACTGTTGTGGCTGTATTTTTGGAAGCACCACAAAATCCAAAGGAGATCACATCAGCTATCACTTCCAGGTAAAACCCTGCCAGGACCCGTCCAATCTGTGATGTATTTATAGGATCATGCTTTACAAGACTGACATCACTGAGGTATGTCATATCCTACAGGACAACTTCTGCTAATGCTTGGACAGCTCTCTCCCAGAAAGTCAAGGTGACAGGAACTCTCAACTGACTCATGTCAGTCAGCGGCACAAGGTTCCGTACTGGGTTTCTCAATGCCCACAGCAAACTGAAGGAGAATAATGTGTCATCTGGCCTCACTAGCGGATTGGTAGTGCCAGATGTATGTGGAGGAGTTTACAATAGGAGCTATTAAATTGAAAACTCTTTAAGAGGGGAAGGAGGGCTAGTTTCATAGTGATAGGTGAAGCCAGGAGAAATACAATACTCCTCATTTCAAGCAACACACACAAAATGCTGGAGGAACTCACCAGGCCAGGCAGCATCCATGGAAAAGAAGTACAGTCGACATTTCAGGCCAAGACCCTTTGGCAGGACTCTCCTCACTTCATGAGCCCTCCCCCACCCACCCACCTTCCCCCTCACCTGGCTTCACCTATCATCTGCCAGCTTGTACTTCTTCCCCTCCTCCCCGCCTTCTTGTTCCGGCTTTTTCACCCTCCCTTTCCAGTCCTGATGAAGGGCCCCAGCCCACACCATCGACAGTTTATTCCTCTCCACAGATGCTGCCTGACCTGCTAGGTTCCCCCTGTATCTTGTGTGTTACGATAGATGAACGTTCCTGCCATTAGCACATTGTTAAAGGCGTATCTGTGAAACTTAAAAGGCACAGATCTGTTAGGTCACTTAGCCTTCCAGTTAGTTGTATGTTCATGGAGTGATTTCTCAACAAGAAGGGTGTACTTTGCCTGTTCTGGCTTTGGAAGGGACAGCAATGTTGAATATTCAAAGGGGTTCGGCTGGTTGGGATGTGCTGCTATTGTAAATATGTAATTCTGTCAATAATATGACTATATTACAAATGTAAAGTTAAATAGTTGATTATAGCTATTGGAACTGTAGTTAATTGCTTATTGTTATTTTTATGTTGAAGAAATATAAAATGTGTCAAGTGAGTGAGATTCTCCTGGATTCTCTCCTGGTGGTTCGCTGTGAGAATGAAGACTTCTGTATTTCCCATTTAAGCTTCCATGTGGCTCAGTTTTATTCAGTCACAGCACTGATTATAACACGCCAATGAATAAATCCTAATCCAATTACTTAGGTGACATGTGAGTGTTGATGTGTGGCATCTCGCTTAAAAATCTAGAGCTCTGCACAAGACACACCTCATTAGAGGATCTCCTCTCAGCAGAAGTAACCGGTGGTTAACAGCTTGAAAGCTTTGAGCTGCTGTTGGCCACCGATGTGGATACTGCTCTTGCAGAACTGCAGCTGAGAATAGCGCCCACCACAATAATCGATCAGGTTGACTTACGTTGAGGGGTAAACGTTCATAGCAGAAAACTGATCTCTGGATGCCTGAGAGTAAACCTTTAAAAGAAGCAGAAAGAACTGAACTGAGATTAGTTAATTTGGTTTATTGTCACACACTCCAGGGTGCAATGAAATTTCTTGTAGGAAGCATGAGTACAAATCAATGAAATGGTGCAAAATGTAGGAATGCAGACTGAAGCAGCGGAAAAAGGTACAGTAATGTGACAATAATGTGAGGTAGCATTTAAGGGTTAAAGAACGTGGCAGCCCCACCAGGAAAAGGAAGTGAATGTGGTGATTGGTTAAGAAGTCGGATAGCAGCAGAGAAGCAGCTTGAGAAGATCTGTATAAGGAGATGCTTTGTGATGGGATTATTGCCAAGCCCTTGTAAAGGAAGTGGACATTCCCTCCATTGTGGATGCCATTGGCTCCTGGCTCTACACAGCCTTCCACAAGAGCTATGAGACGGACTCCTCCATGGCCCACGTTACATTCTGCACTCGGTGGGGCAGCACTGACAACGTGTTGACTATCTCATCTTGCAGCGGCATTGGCTTTGTCAGGAAAGCGTCCCAATCCTGTTTCTCCTCTGAGTCCCCTGAAACTCTACAAATGCACAGACCCCAGCCTCCCCACTCTACGTCTTATGCCTGACCACAACTTTAGGCATGGTGATGGTGCAGAGGTTAGTTTACAATCAAGTAGGTAGGAGACCTTGACTAAAAATTAAAAGGCGTGATCTAATCAAAGAAATTCAGCATGGAAAATTAAGTCTGAAAAGTTAATAGACATTTTAGAGAACACTTGAACCATAGTTGATAGATGGCAAGCAGTGTATTGGGCTTCCAGAAGGCATTCAGCAAAGTGCCTCACGACTGGTTTACACCCGGTAGATTCCATGACGTAGGAATTAACATATTGGCATGGTTAGAGCATTGGCTAACTGTCAGTAGGTCAGGTAATGGGGTAACTTTCATGTTGGCAACCTGTGACCGATGCAGTACGGCAGGGATCAGTGCTGGGTCCATAATCGTTAACTTTAATGATGCAGCACTTTAGAACGCTGAATGTAAACCACTGCAGCTTACATTGTGGTGCCGACTTTTTAACCTACTAGGATCAAGCTAACCCATCCCTTCTACATAGTCCTCCGGAACACTGACACAATTATCACCAACCCTGGTTCCAAAGAGCTCGAGCAGATCCAGACCCTGGATTCCAGTGCCAGTCCCTCAACTCTGGATGCCTTCAGAATGCAGGTTGCACTGCCTCCATCTCTGGATCCAGCCTGGACGTCGACTGCCAGCCCCTCCAGGCTGAGACTTTCCTTGGTGCTGCTGGGCCCCCAGGCTTCCCTCCCCCCACCACCACTCTCCAACCCTGTGCCTCTCAGACTCCACCATCCACTCTTGAGTCCTTGCAGCCTCCATCTTTTACCCACCCCACCCCTGAACAGCCCAACCCTCCTCTCTCCTCTGGTGCCACCAACATAATTCCCAATCCTCGCTGTGTCTTCACCATTCCCTCTGACCTTCCCCCCTCCGAGGCGGAATACTCTGCCCTCAGCAAGGGCCTTACCTTTTTCTGATCAGCACTTCTCTTTCCTCCTTGAACCTTACTCCATCTGCCCTCCACTCTCTCTGCTCCAATCCCACCCTCACCATCAAACCTGGAGACAAGGTGGGTGCTGTTGTAGTGTGGCACACTGACCTTAACCCTCTTGAGGCCAGACAGACACTTCCTCATACCTGCTCCTTGAAGAGAACCTCACTCTGGGCCTTCAGTAAACTGTCTCCAATACCATCACTGACTCATTAACTCTGGAGAGTCCCATCCACTCCCACTAAACTCATAGTTACCTCAACCGTCACAGCTTGCTTCTACTCCTACCCAACATCCACAAATCTGACTGTCCAGGGAGGCCTATTGTCTCTGCCTGCTTCTGTCCCAAAGAACTTGTACCTTGAATTCATTCTATCCCCTTTGGTTTAGTCCCTTCCTACCTACATCCACAACACTGCTCATGCTATTGATCTTCTCAGTCCAGTCCCTATGCACTTCTCTTCCCCATCACAAAGGCCTTAAAGCTCTCTACTTCTTTCTCAATAAAAGAAGCAAACAGTTCCTCTCCACCACCACCCTCCTACGTCTGGCAGAACTGGTCCTCATCCTCAATAATTTTTCCTTCCCAACCTGTCCTCTTACTCTGCATTTTCCCCAGACTTGAGGGGCACCCTCTTCGTTATCTTCATTCCCCAACTCTTCCTCTGCTACATTGACGACTACATTGGTGTTGCTTCATGTACCCATGCTGAGCTCATCAGTTTCATCAACTTTACCTCTCACTTCCACCCTGCCCCTAGATTCACTTTGTCCATCTCTGACACCTCCCTCCCCTTTCTCAATCTGTCCATCTCCATCTCTGGGGGCAAACTGTCAACAGACATCCTTTATAAACTTACCGATTCCCGTGATTATCTTGATTACTCCTCTTTGCAAGATGTTTCCTGTAAAAATATTATTCCCTTTTCTCAGTTCCTTTGTCTCTGCTGTATCTGTTCCCAGGATGTGGCTTCCTTTTCAGGACATCAGAGATATCCTCCTTCTTCAAACAACAGTGTTTCCCTCCCTGCACCATTAATGCTGTCATCACCTGCAAATCCTCCATTTTCCAAACGTCCGTGCTTACCCCATCTTCCCATCGCCTCAACAGTAGACCAAACATTTTAATTCCAATTCCTATTCCTGCTCTGGTATGTCCTATTCCATGACCTCCTCCTGTGCCAAGATGAGGCTGCCTCAGGATGGAGGAGCAACATCTTATATTCCATCAGGGTTGTCTGCAACCTGAAGGCATGAATATTGATTTTTCCTTCTGTTAGAAAAACTTCCCTCCCTCTCCCCTCTTCTTCCATTTCCCACTCTGGCCTCTTACCTCTACTCAGCTTCTTATCACCGCTCACTCCCCGCCCCCCGCCCCCCGCCCCCCGGCCCACTCCTCTTTCCCTTTATCCTATGGTCCACTCCCCTCTCCTGTCAGATTCCTTCCTGTTCAGCCCTTTATCTTTCCTACCTACCTGGTTTCACCTATCACTTGTCCTCCTTCCCCTCCCTTCACCTTTTTATTCTGGCATCTTCCCCTTCCTTTTCAGTCCTGAAGAAGAGTCTCAGCCCAAAACATTGACTAGTTTTATTCATTTCCATAGATGTACCTGACCTGTGAGTTCCTCCAGCATTTTGAGTGTGGTGTTTCAATGTAAATATCAACTCAGTTTTTTAATTCCCTCTTTTTTCTATCTCTGGAGCAGACAAGATGCATAAACTATCCTTTCAATTTGCATTTCACACCTCCCACCATCTCAGAATCAGAATCAGCTTCAACATCAGTGGCATATGTTGTGAAATATGTTGTTTTGTGGCAGCAGTAGATGGTAAAACATAAAAAAATAAACTAACTGTAAGAAAAATATTATAAATAAGTAGTGCAAAATGAGAAAAGTAAGTAGTGAGGTAGAGATATCATGGCTAGATTGTTCATTCAGAAATCTGAATGATAATAATTTATAATAAATAGAACAGTCAATGTTACATTGACTGATATATTTGTTATAAATTATTATAAATTACTATGATTGCACTTTGCACATTTAGACAGAAACGTAACGTAAAGATTTTTACTCCTCATGTATGTGAAGGATGTAAGTAATAAAGTCAAGTCATTCATTCATTCACTGGCCTCTCCATACCAGAATACTCTCCACGGTACATCTGCAAAAATTTGCAAGAATCTTTGTTAAAAAACCAAATCTCCCCAAATTCCTGATGAAACATAACTGACGTCACCCATTCTTTGTAATTAAATCAATATGTTGGGCTGAGGATAGATCTTCAGAGATGCCGATAGCCAGGAATTTGAAACTGCTTCCATTTCCACTACTGATTCTTCGACGAGGACTGGGGCGTGTTCCCTTGACATTCTTTTTCTTAAGTCCACAATCAATTTCTTGGTCTTACTGACGATGAGTGCAAGATTGTTGCTGTGACGTCACTCTACCAGCTGATTTATTTTGCTCCTGTACACTTCCTCACCACCATCTGAAATTCTGCCAAGAATAGTTGTGTCATTGCCTAATTTATAGATAGCATTTGAGCCACAGAGGCATGAGTGAAGAGAGAGTAGAGAAGTGGACTAAGCATGCATCCTTGAGATGCACCAGTATTGATTGCCAGCGAGGAGGATACGTTATTTCCAATCTTTGACTTTAAGATAAAGAAGTCAAGGATGCAGTTGCAGAGGGAGGTACCCAGGCCCAGGTTTTGGAGCTTGTTGATTAGGGCTGAAGGTATAATGGTACAGAGCAGCAATCATTAAACAGGAGTCTGATGTAGGTATTGCTATTCTCCAGGTGATCCAAGGCCTAGTGGAAGGCCCGTGAGATTGTATCTGCTATTAAGCAAATTTCAGCACATTCAAATTCTTGTTTAGGCAGGAGTTGGTTCTGGCCATGACCAACACCTCAAAGCACTTCATCACAGTAGATGTGAGTGCAACTGGTGTTAGTCATTGAAGCAGCTCACCCTGGTCTTCATGGGCACTGGTATGATTGTCATTCGGTTGAAGCAGGTGGGAACCTCCGACTCCAGCAGGGAGAGATTGAAGAAGTTCTTCAACACTCCCACAGTTGGTTGGCACAGGTTCTCAGTACCCCACCAGCTACGCCGTCAGGGCCTGATGCCTTAAGAGGGTTCACCCTTTTGAAAGATGTTCTGATGTCAGCCTCCGAGACAGAGATCACAGGGTCACCAGGTGCTGCAGGGATTTGCACAGGTGTAATTTTATTCTCCCTTTTCGAGTGTGCATAAAAGGCGTTGAGCTCATCTTGGAGTGAAGATTCAGAGTTATTCATGATGTTAGGTTTTGCCTTGTAGGAAGTAATGGCCTGCAAACCCTGCCAGAGCTGACATGCATCCAATTCAGTCTCTAACCTCAACTGGAATTGTTTTTTTTTGCTCCTAAAATAGCTTTCCCTACTTCTTGGATAACTCTGGATCACTGATCTTGAATGCCACAGATCTATCCCTCAGAAGACTACAAATCTCCTGGTTCATCCATAGCTTTTGATTTGAGTATGTCCTGTTCGTTCTCACAGACACACAGTAATCCACACAGGTCTTAATGAAGTCGGTGACAAGCGTAGCATATACTTTCAGACCCAAAGCTGAATCCCTCAATAATTGTCCAGTACACAGACTCAAAGCAGTTCTGCAAGCACTCTTCTGCCTCCCTTGATCATATCTTCTTGGTTCTCACCACCGGTGCTGCGGTCTTTAGTCTCTGTCTATATGCTGGGAGTAGTATAGCCAGTTGATTAGACTCTCCAAAGTGTGGGTGTGGGAGCCCACTGTAAGTGTTTTAGATGGTGGTATAACAGTGGTCAAGTGTGTTGGCTACTCTCATTCCACAGGTGATATGTTGGTGGTAGTTGTTCAAAGACGACTTTAAGCTGGCTTGGTTGAAATCTTCAGCAATGATCAGGGTGCGCTGTTTCATGACTGCTGAACACGGTGCTCAGCTCCTCCAGTGCCTGCCTGACAATGGGCTGAGGTGAAATGTATACCGCTACCAGGATGATGACTGAAAGCACCCACAGCAGGTAAAATTGACAACACTTGACCACTAGATGTTACAGGTCGGGTGAGCAGAATTGAGACAAAACCGTCACATCTGTGCACCATAATGAGTTAATCATGAAGCATCCTTCCATTCCTCTACCTTCAAAAGACTCAACTGACCTGTATTTGGTGAAGCAATTGGGCTGCAGTGCTGAGTCCAAAATGGCGACAGTGAGCCATGTTTCTGTGAAGCAAAGTACACAGCAGTCTCTGCTGTCCCTCTGGTATTGCAATCTTGCTCTGAGGTCTTCAGTTTTATTTTCCAGAGACTAAATATTCGCCAGCAGGAAAGTCGGGAGTGGGTGTCTAAGGCCTCGGTGTTTGAATCTTGCCTGTAAGCCAAAGTGCCATACTCACTTTTGTTTCCTTAAAGCAGAACTGCACTTGAGACCTGAGTCTATCGTCCAGGATCCATTGATTTTGAGGATCGATAGCTTGTTTAAACATCTTAAAATGTTGTTGCTTATTGAAGTTCCTCACCCTCTTTTTGCTCCCATTCACCCACTGACCAGATAACCTTATTTCATGTTTAAGCTCTTGGTCACCATGGTTTTACCTGAACAGAAACATCTACCGTTCCAGCCTTCCTGCAGTGGTACAAGCTTCTTTTGTCTCCTTTTCAGTTCTGACTGAAAACATTGACTCCCTCTCTTCCCACAGATGCAACCTAACTTGCTAAGTCCTGACGAAGGGTCTCGGCCCGAAACGTCGACAGCACTTCTCCCTATAGATGCTGCCTGGCCTGCTGTGTTCCACCAGCATTTTGTGTGTGTTGTTGTTTGAATTTCCAGCATCTGCAGCTTTCCTCGTGTTTGCTAAGTATTACCCACATTTTCCACTTTTGTTTTAGTTTCTCAGTATCTACGGTTTTTCTGATTTTTGAGACTTTCTTACATTATTAAATGCACTGTACAAATGCAACCTGCTGTAGTTACTCAATATATTATTAAGGACACCTACTCTGCTGAATAATTTCTCTATGTACAAGGGGTATGGATATGGCAGCTCCCACCATTCATTGCCGACCTTTCCCCTGCTGGACTGTAACATCAATGAGCACTCATGTTTGTCAGAATGAGTCAGCTCCCAATGAGCGCAGAGAAGGCTGGCTCCAAGCTCAGTATATCTTCAACCATCTCCAGTTAATAACATTTGCTTCACAAAAAGGAGCAGGAAATTCAGGTCAGGTCTGGAGTGACCCACAGTCATGTAATTTTACTAATGCTGATTCATTACATCCAAACGCATACAGACTCCGAAATCGTAATTGTCTGGATTTCTGTGACGGGCAACTGCAAAAGAAAAATATAAGTGATACGAAACCAGCCAATCTGAAAACAAGCAGTGAAGGGGAATGGTGGGGAACAAAAGGTGGGGAACACTATTCCATGGTGACAGGGAGAAAATTATGTTGTGGCAAACGGGAATGTCAATTTTCCTGCAATTAATGCAGGCACATTCTATCTTTGTGAAACAGAATTACTTTCCAGAGTCTCTACAGGTCCCCATGGTTATTTGGCTTAAAACATCAATTAGCTATTCTCCACTGAGCCATTCTGTAATGATCACAGAGAATGAATGAATTGAGTGATATTCCCCAATAGACAGAGAACCTCCAGCTGGAGTCTGCTGTTCTTGGGTGGGGTTGGGGGGAGTAGTTTTCAATGTTGAAAACAGCCAATATGGATAATAAGTGCTGTAAATTGCACGTCTTTGCAAACTTGTCATCTACACATAGAGGCTTTATGATGCTGTTGTAATCATAACACAAAGAGATATATCCTTTGGGAAATACAGGAGAGCTATTGGGACAATGGAAAGAAAACCATGTGATTGAAAGATTTGGAAAAATTGTTTGGGAACTCAGCATCCTGTCAGCACCCTAGGCAGGTTTAACCCTGATTAGTACTGTAGCAGATTCATTGCGACTTTCATATTTAATATTTAATCAGCAAGCACAATGTTATTGTTACTTTGCTGTAATTATTGGAGCAGCTGCTCTCACTTAACCTCTGAACTCTCCCATGTGATTAAAGCCTGCGCTGTATGTTAACGACAAATGCGGAAGCTAGAGACCATGCTTTGTTTAGGTAACAGGCTAACGGCTATCCCAGGAGTATCAATGGCTATCCTAATACAATGCTGACAATGTGTTGGACAATTTCTGTTCTTATCATGAACTGAACAACAATTAAGCATAGGCAATTATTAAATCATTCTTGATGCATCAAAGTGAACTGCTTCCAATATTATATGAAGTTTTGATCATTATATGCTGTACATCAATAAGTAAATAAAATTTAAAAGATAGAAAATGCTGGAAATTTGTAACAGGTCAGGTTACGTCCATGGCAAGGGAAACAGAGTTAACATTTCAAAGTAGGAAAGATGTAGTAGTGTTGGTGGGGTCCAGAATGCTGCCTGAGATGGAGTACTTTAATTACAAGTGGAGAATGGAGAAACTCGGTCTGTTCTTCCTGGAGTGCACAAGGTTAAACGGGAACATGACTGAAGTACATAAATTGATCAGGGGTATAGACAAGGCAGAATGCAAGAATCCTTTCCCCATATCAGAGGAAGAAACATAAAGAGGACACAGATTTAGGATAGAAGCAAAAAGATACAGAGGAGATATGAGAACAACATTATTCTGTTGGAGTGATGAGTACCTGGAATGCATTGCCTGAGAGAGTGGTTGAAGTAGGGTCACTGACAGTATTTAAAAAGTCTTTGGATAAGCATTTGAATCACTTAAACATAGAAAAATATGGGCCAAATACTGTGGAGGTAGGATTAGGGTGGGTGGATAACCACTGGTCAGTGTGGGTGAAGTATCTGTCTATGACTCTATAAGGCTGAGAATGTGACCGAGCAAACTGTCAACTTTTGCACATTGGTTGTCAATCATTGTGTGTTGTTTTTCATTAATTCTATTGTATTTCTTTGTTTTACTGTTAATGCCTGCAACAAAATGAATCCTAGGGTTGTATATGGTGACATACTGTAATAATAAACTTACTTTGAACTTTGGTTACTAATCTGTGTACCTCATGCAGATTTTATGTGATAACTCAGTTACTTTTTAATCTTCAGTCTCTCTTCAATTATTTCAGTCTTTCCAAGACTCATCACACAGACTCCTACCTCATTCTTCCTGTAATCTGAAATCTCATGAACAATTGCTCATAGCCCTGCTTCTCCACCAATTTACTGACCAATCTCAAGATGGCACTGCTGAAGTTCAGTGACTACTTTCTGGTGGCCAATGAAACAAAGACACTTCGATCTTCACACTTTCTCTGGTAAATGATCACTGCAATCGGTGGCCTGTGGCTTCCCTGCTGGAAGTGTGCTAGATCGCCTGTATGCCCTGACATTTTTGTGGTGTGGGCTGGGGTCTTGGAGAGGCAGGATGGTTGCATCATGTCCGGACTGGAATTGCTGGAATGGGCTCAGAGTGGTAGTGGAGCTGAGGCAAGGTGGAGTCGAGGAAAGGTCAAGGTTTCATCGAGTTGAGAGCCGAGCCAAATTGGAAGGGTCAGGTACTGACTGAATTGAGGTGGGAGAGCTCAAGCCCGAGCCCGAGACTGTATCGAAGTGGCAGAGAGTGAAGAACGACGAGTAGTTTGGAGGATTTAAGCACCAGACCAGATTGAAACGATCAGGGTGTTGGAGTCAGAAGTGAGGGACGGTCCATTTTGGCTTGTGGCTCCGTGGGGTTTGCTCATCTCTGTGCAGGACTGAGGCTGTGGCCTGCAACTAGTGAACTTCTGAATCGGCTGCAGCGATTCCTGCTTTGTGAACTTCAGCTCAGAAAGCTGTTTACTTGCTTCTATTGTTTGCATGATTTTTTTTCTCTCTACGCACACTGGGCGTTTGACGGTCTTCCTTTGTTTTAAATGGGTTCTATTATGTTTCTTTGTTTCGTGGCTGCCTGGAAGGAGATGCAGCTCAAGGTTATGTAAAATACACACACTTCGATAATAAATGTACTTTGAACTTTGAACTTTTGACCATATGCTTTTGTGACGGCTGATCTTGCTTTACAATCATTCTAAGCTACAAAGAGGTAACTGATTGAATTCATAGTCACTGCATATAAGAAGCCATTTCAATGAAGATTTAATGCATCACTCCTGCAGCATCTCTTAGATAATCACTAAATCGAAGATCCTTACCATGGTTAATGGTACAAAGCATACATGACTTACATAATTTCTACTCAATTCCTTAACACTTATTCAAGTTATTGAGGAGAATTTAGTTACAATTTTTCAACTACTTACAAATCAGTGGTGGTTTATTCAGTCCTTCACTGGATGAACCAAAAACAACCTGGAAATTACATAATTGTCTTCAGTTTGATGTCGTGCAATCATTCTATGTCATTAGAGTTTGTAAAATTATTCCTCTGTCTGAGTCTTCAATGTTTCTGGGACAGTTGACATCTGTAGTACTTGGCTTAGCAAATGTGACAATTATGCAAATGTGTGCTTTGCGCTCTAGAAACTAGTCTAGACTTGAAAACAAAGCACGACTCTGTACATGTTATTTTAATCTCCCTTAAATCTTGAGTCAACCTTTCCTTAATCGGGTTGATCTATTTGAGTAATCAGTGACTATCATTGGCAGCTTCACATTTTGACCATTATTCAAAACATTACTTTGCATCTAACATAAGATTTTTATTGTTTCATCAGCAAATGTTTCAAATCCTGTTTGTTAATGAGTTCTAATGTTTTCACCAAGGGCACTTTGCATACTTCTAAATAACTCTCATCACTGACAGACCATAACTGTTATCATATCAATACACCAATCATTATTTTTTATTTTAACACTAAAACCACTGCCTTTCACATTATTGAGCTAATAGTGTACATTCTTTTTTAAAATCACTCACTGGCCTCAGTTTTATAAAAGGCTCCTATTTGTAGCTTCCTGTTGACAACACTTCTCTTGCTCTGAGAAAGCACATGACTAAAATACTTCCCTGCTTTCCTGGGCCTTGAGCCCTTTCACTTTGTGACTGAAGGATTCTGCAGCTCTAAACTGGCAGAATGGTGAAGGGCTATTCCTGCTGATGCACTTTTCACCTCATTCTCCATCATGTGACTCCGACTTATTGTTGGAAATTTCTCCTCTGTTACTGCTGTCTGCTCGTTAATCACATCAACACTAATGTTATATAAACAGGTTGAAACTTCATGGCAAATTATGAGGCCAGGTCCAATGACACAGCTACATTACTTAGATGCTCAGATATTGGATCGTCTGGATTCTGTTAGTGATTATCCCAGAGATATGAAATTATGTGAATATAGCATTTATTTATTCAAGCAAGAACCAGGCTTCAGTTCTTAATGTACAATGCAAGGTATAATTAGCTTGAAGTTAGGAGGACAGCTTTGCAAATAGCACAGTCTACAAAGCACAGACTGCTGGTCCTCAGAAGGCTGCTCAAGAGATAATGGCTTGCAAAGTGAACATGAGACTTTCTCGCCTACATCTGTGTTAACCAAACATAAGATTATGGGGTTAAGTTAATTGGCCTGTGGTCAAACCAAGCGATATGGCTAAGTTATTTTTCACCATTGTGACTGAATTCAAGAAAGCTGACAGACAAGACTGGTGTTGTCACTTAGCACATAAACACGGTCACAGGTACAGTTGATCAATTAGTAGATAGGATATTTGTGTACTCAGAGTCAGCCCTGACACCACTAAGGGGTGTCTCCCAAGCTAGATAAATAATTTAAAGCATGCACTGTCAACCCAAAATATTGAATCAAACAATGTCACTGTAACTATTGTATGAATCAGCTGCTGTTTGATCTGAGGAGTATAAAAGTGAGTACTTTCAGTTTGTGAGTCTACGCCAAGAGGGTCTCTGGGAGAATGCCTGCTTGTGATGAGTGAAACCTGTGTCACGGTTCATCCCAAGCAGCTGCAAGACAGAGCACTCTCTGATCTACAGGCTGCTCTCAGGGACACACACAGAGACGGACGTCAAGTGCTGCTGGCAGATGATCAGCTCGCTGAAAGATGCCCTTTGGTCTGCCTGCACACTGAGATGTCCATGTAGGAATTCTGCTGACTAGCACACTCCAGACTGAATGAGTACGTGCTAAGGGACGCACTGAGACCTGCTGTAGCCACTGCAAGAGCTCAGTGGGCAGGACTACAGTATAGCACTCTTCTGCTACTGTACAGAGAGGGGCTGAGTTGGTTCAGGAAGCCCCTCACTTATTGCAGTAGTGTACCACCCAGGGATAATTACATGACTGGCAACAGACTCACTGGTTTCAAGAAATGTAACTGAACACTACAAATGCCTTGACTATGAACTTAATAATAAAAATGCACTGCATGTAAATATTTTAAAGTTATGAATAAAGTTTATTTTGATATATAAAGAAGAATGAAGTCTTCTCTATCACTAATTCAGTGACTCCCTGGTGACTCAGATCAGTCACAAGAGATTCAGTAATGGGGATCCAATCTGCTCATTAGTTAATTCACCCACAGATTTCTCCCGCATGTCAAAGCCAGAGTGTGGTGGCACATTTTTCAACACCATGACCTGTGGGTTTGATCATCAATTTCTGGTCCTGAACTTTCATATCTTTAGAATCTTTGGAGGTACCAAAGTGATTTGAAAGCCATCTCCCCACCCCCATCCACATCCCCAATATTTTTTGGGTACAAACTCAGCTGTTTCTATCAGTGATGTCTCCTCCACTTGACTGTGGGTCTTTTTATGGTCAGCACAATTTCATCCTCACCCTGGATTTCAACTATATTGTTTGCCCATGAAGCTACCAAATGAAGGATCCTGCATGCTATTGAAGAGTCTAAAACTCCTGGTATAGCCAGACTGACTTGCATGATTCCCTTTCACAATTGCAAAACTTAACCACATAATCCTGATTCACCAGCTTAAGATACCGAACTAAACTTGTGTCCTACCACTTTCATTCTGTATGTGGACAGTACTATGATATATCATACTACCACGGACATTAAGTCATCTGAAGCTTTCAGCAACTTTGCTGCTTTGGCACCTGTTCTCAAATCCTGTGGAAGATATAGATTTTTTTGAGTCCCTTTCGAAGTGACCTGCTGAGTCTCCAAAATAATATGCACTGGATTATCTTAGGCTCCTCTTCAACTACGTGCACATCGCACATGCCATAAAATAAGTGACTTCAGTTATTAACATAGAGAACCTTTCAAACTACTCCTATCCTACAGCTAGATCACAGCTAACTTGTAAGTCCAGTTATCACCATGATTCTCTAAATCTTAACCCTCTTTTGTGTAACAAACATCTGTCTAAACTTTGAAATACTTTAAGTATTGTGAACAATTTTAGGTGGCTCATTTAAGAAAGCACATGTTGGCATTGGAAAGGGTCCAGAGGAGGTTCATGAGCATGATCCCAGGAATGAAAGGGTTAATGTATGATGTATTGTTCTGTGTCTGTACTAACTGGAGTTTAAAAGAATGAAACCTATCAAATATCAAAAGGCCTAGATAGAGTGGATGTGGAGAGGATGTTTTCTTAGTGGGGGTGTCTAGGACCAAGGGGCACAGCCTCAGAATACAAGGATGTCCCTTTAGAACAGAGGAGGAGAAATTGCTTTAGCCAGAGGGTGGTGAATCATTGGAATTTATTGCCACAGATGGCTGTGGAGGCCAAGCCATTAGGTAAATTTAAAGTGGAGGGTTATAAGGTCTTAATTAGTAAGGACATCAAAGAAGGCAGGAGAATTGGGTGGAGAGGGAAGACAAATCAGCCTTAATTGAATGGTGGAGCAGACTTGATGGTCCAAGTGGCCTAATTCTGCTTCTATGTTTCATGATTTCATTCTGAGTGGCCAGCTTTAATGTTAAGGAGTTGACCACTATTTCTGGCCTGCTTCATCTATCAAGTCAATGTCTTTAATCATCTGAAGCATCTTGATGACATCACACAAATACTTTACTATCTAGAGAATACAGTCTGGCTTCTGTAACTTGCCTTCAAAATTTAACCCTTTTAGTTTCAGTGTCCCTGTGGTGATTGTGCACCACACCCAACATCAAGAATAATAAGGTTTGAGTTGCAGTACCTTGAAAGACGATGGGAGCAAATGCAACCTTACCTTTCAATACATAATCGAAAAAATTCTTGAGAAGAATAAAATTTGCAGGAGGAAGAATGAGGGAGAATGCTAAATGGATAAAGAGAAACAAAACAGGTATGCTTGCCCAAATAACCTTCCTCTACACAGTACTGTAATTTTCAATGATAAACCTAAAAAACAAGAATAATACTTGAACTTCAGTAATTTCAGCTGGTGGAAATATTGAAA